>NC_056733.1:741532403-741595269 GCF_019279795.1 Protopterus annectens | reverse complement strand
CAGGTGAAACTGTAATAAATAGTAGTCTACCATGGATTACCTATACAAAAAAGAAAACTAGGGGTGTGTGAACAACTTCACTAACACAGCTACAGTACAGTGCATGTAGGTGTGGGTTATAACTGAATGAATTAGTGTTGAAATGAAAACATACAGAAAAATCTTTGAAGTTGAAAATACATACATACACTTTATGTGCAACTAATACCATCTTTTTTTACTGTACTACTGTTAGGTCATTTTAACAGTATACTGATATTTCCTAACCTCCTCTAATATGCAAAAGCTGTTCTGAGTTTACCAAAGTTCTCCTGGGTTTTTTCTGTTTGTAGAAGTTTTCCTTCATTTGCACATATTTTTTCTGTATCTGGGAACATTTCTCAAGCTTTGTGAACTTCTTTCCAAGGATTCCTGATACTAAACGAGTTCTGACTTTTGTTGTAAAGCATTTGTTACTGCACTTCAGCGCAAAACCAGTTTGTTTTTACATTAATAGGGTTTTATTCTGAAATCTAGTGGGGCTTTTTCAACCAATCTGAGTTGGAACTGCTGGTGTTAGGCTTATTGTGTTTATCCGATTGACCTGAAGGCTTAACTGTGTAAAAATCTTTTATTCTGATGTGCAAATGTGGTTACCCATGTCTTGTATATATGCAAACTCTCCAGTGTAAATCCTTTATAGTAAACACTCTCCATAGTCGCCCACTATTCATAGCTGCTCAAAGAGCTGCCAGTTTGGACAGAAGGCAGCACCACTGCAGGTCATCTTGCAATACACTACTAAACACCCTCAATTAAACCTTTATGTGACTCTCCCTTACTCCTTGTTTACTAAGGATCTGGTATAAGGATAGGCACTTCCCTGTCATCTCTGTTTCTGACCTATTGATATGAGCATCCTGAGGCAGTGCAGTAACTGCCTCATGTTTATGGACAACCACTTAATTTTAGAACAGACAAGCACAGTATGTTAGAGATATAGATACACAATGTCACTAGAGGCAAAGCTCTCACAAGCACGCACAAAAAATGCAAATGACGTTGTCAGTGTTACACCCCAAACACAAACTACCAACACGAAGGAACAGTACAGAGACTCATACATGTGGAGGTACTCATATGTAATCTACCCAAACCTCCAAGACCTCTTAAAAGCATCTCTAAGTGGCCTTTTTGCTTATGTTCAAAGACGGTGCCTCACACAATACATAACTCTGAAAATCATAGTAACCACACTTCCAAGCCCACACAGCAACATATCACATAGCCAAATATTTTAGTTATTGGGGATTGCATTATAAAACATACTGATGCACCCTTTACCAGACTAAACAAGGAAAAGATCACAGTGAGCTGTCTGTCTGGAGCCAGGATCCACCACATCACACACACACTTAGGTATTTAAGCCAATATAACATGGTCATAGTCTATGTGGGTGCAAATGACCTAAAAGTATCTCATTAGTCTATATGAAGACAGAGCTCTCTGAATATATGTCCCAGGCGGATATGAATCTAGCCTTGAGTAGCATAATGCAATGTACTTAAAATGAATTAAATATATTTTTTTTTCTACAAAATGTCTACCTTCACCTCTATGTTAAATAGAAGGTGCTAGAGTATTTGTAAAAAATTGGTATGATGTAGTACTTGTCTATATTTTTTTTAATATAGTTTAAAGTTGTTCTTTCAAAAAATTGTATAACTACCTATCTACTGTAATCTGATGTTATTTTATTCATTGTGCAGCTTTTCTCCCTGGGCCTCCGCTGAAAATGGGTTTCGGACCCAGTGGAATTTACCGGTCAATAAATAAATAAATCCTACTTTCACCAATGATGATGCCACAGTACCAGCCAAAAATGACTGACTTCAACAACTGGCTTAGTTTCTAGTGTCACAAGAAGGAGACATGATCGACAAGCCACAATATTTTGCCAGAGATAGTTTGCACTTGTCCCACAGACATTAATACATCTGACTCCCTCTCTCTTCCCCTGTCTAACCAAAACCACCCACAGATCTTCAATTTTAGTTCAGTACCTACATCACTCATAATGAAGTTGCTCCTTAAACTACAAACTACTTCTGTAGCTGCAGACCAACTACCATCATGCTACCTAAAACAGGCTGCATAACTCTTAGCCTTTCCTGTGTCCATATTAATAGGTCCATTGCAAAAAGATGCGGCCTATCACTGTGGAAAAAATCCTACATCATACCACTGCACAAAAGCAACACATCTACAAAGTTTAATAACTACAGACACATAGTGATTCTCTGCCCCTCTTCAAAATATTAGAGAAATGCATCCATATGCAGCTGATGCAATCCCTAACCTCAAATAATATGCTCTTGAAAATACAACATGGCTTTAGGCCCCAGCACAGCACCACTACTGCTCTACTACATTTTACCAAAGTAATAAACCAAAATAGAAACAATGGTCTGCCTGTGTCCACAGTGTTCTTAAATTTGTCAAAGGCATTTGATACTCACACCAGCAACTGTTCATTTGACTCTCCTCAATAGAACTTTCACACTACTCCTTGTAGTGGTTTCTTAGTTACCTATCTGGAAGGCAACAAGCCATTAAATTGCAAAAACCTCCTCATCCTTTCAAAAAGTTAATACAGCTGCCCTTCAGGGCTCTATCCTCTCCTATTTAATATATTTATTAATACCCTCCACACCTCCATTCACCGTGCTAGTTTAGTTCAGTATGCAAACAACTCAACATTAATATGTACGGCCTCAACATTAAATAAGCTCCAAGACATTACCCAAAAATCTCTCTCCTCTGTAGAAACCTGGCTCAAAGAATCAAATCTCTTACTCAACCACAAAAAAACTAAGTTAATGCTTTTACCTCAAAAATTTGACCAAATCAAAAACAATCTTTTATCATTACCCATGCCTTGTATAATACTGTCACTGAAATAGTAACTCACAGTAAACTTTTAGACATTATAATTGAGGACAACATCAAATATGACCAGCTTATACTGCATGCCATTACATCTGAACACCAGAAACTAGGGTCCCTTTATAGATCAATGGATTTCTTACAGATACAGCAAAAAAATAAAAACTCTTGTCACCACCTTTTTACTGCCAACTGTCTTATATGCCGCTCCTATCCTAACAAATTTAAATACTCAAAGAAAGTAACTTTCCTTTGCTGCAATAAAATAGCTAAATTTGCCACCAATCTCTCTCTCTCTGTCTCGTAAGACCCACCATTTTCATAGCTTAAAGCAATTAAACTAGCTTGAACTACACAGCTACCTAACATATTCACAACTAACTACAGCACACAAACTAATTCATCATCCAGAAAAATGCCCTGCACTACAAAACCTTTTACTGCCCTATTGTACAGCAAGAGAGTTCCTTTCTAGTAACAAATAAGTCAAATAATGTTTCAGGAGACTCACTCTACTCCCAATACTTTGCTAAACTCTGGAATAGTATTCAAACACAATTAAAACTCTCAGACAAACAAGTTTTAAACCACTGTTTAAACAACATCTTAACCTGTCCTGGTCCTGCACATGCTCATCACCAGGTTAAGACTTTGTGCTCACCATACAATACTCTTCAGATATTATCCTTAAACAGAATACTCTCAACATCTCACTAGAATAGCACAATTTTTATACATAACTGCTGGCTGTACAATCCTCTGGGGCACTGCACATGGGCTTTCTCTTTAGTAACTTCTACCTCTGTAAAATCTTACAGTGTATAAATTTAACTATTGCATGTGTACAAATGTAAATAGAAATGTAACTACTCTGTGTTTAACTGGAACTTAGTATAATGCAATCTAAGCAAATGGAGCTTTTCTCCCTGGGCCTTTGCTGAAAATGGGTATTACATACTCTAACTTTCCCAGCAAACAAACACAAATAAATGAATAATAAATTGTTGCCACTTGGCTTCTGGATACTGGCAAAATCTTTCTCTATCCCCAAAGTGCCTTTTTTTCCAACATCACAAAAATCACTTACGACCACCTTAAGGTACTGCTGCTAAATGCTAGGAGTTTAAATTAAAAAACTCCACTCCCTGGAAGCACCATTCACTCTAGAGAATTCAGACATATGTGCAGTAACAGAAACATGGTTTAGAACCATGGAGAGCACCACAGCTATCAAAGGAATGCCTTTTACACATTTTGACCCCCCAGGATAAATCAAAGGGAGGAGGTGTCTCAGTGTTAATAAAGGAAAAGTACACCACTGGTTTGGTCCAACATGACCCACTTGAGCTGCTCCATGCCCAACTAACCATAGGTGAGACCCATATCTTATTCTGGCTAGCTACAGATCCCCTAACATGAGTCTGGAGAACCACACTACCTACTGGAATCTCTTAACATTCAGCCTAACATCATACTTATTGGGTGACTTCAACCACCCCTCCATAAACTGGGAGACTTAAGACCCATAACTTACTTGCTCATATGTTTTTGGATTTCATAATGCAAACACCCTGGGGCAACTAGTTAGCTCCCCAACTAGAGGTACAAATATCCTACACCTTGTACTCACAAACATGAGGGGATGCTGCTCCCTCCCATGCATTAACTCCTCCCTGGTAATCTCTGACCACAAAATGATCTCCATTAGTATTAAAATGAACCTGGAACCCCCATCAAACTCCAAACCTGTTAAGAATTTTGCTAGGGCCAGTTGCCTCAAACTAAGTGTCAGCTTATTAAACTTACAAGCCCCTCCAAACACAGATGATACTAACGCCTACTCTGTGCTTTACACAACACTATACAACCGCATTCATAGCTGCATACTAGAGGCAGTGCCCACCAGAGTTAAACTTGTGATTACTGGAAAAAATATACCTCCCTGGTAGACCCCTAGCATAAACAGTCTATTCAACAAAAGGAAAGAAATCCTCTCCAAAGCCAAGAAGAAACACACAAAACAGTACAAAAAGACACTCATCAGTCTAAACAAACAAATTAGACAGCTGGTCAGAACTGCCAAAGCAAACTATGACGCAAAGATAGCCTACCAGGTGGAAGATAACCATAAGGCTTTTTTAAATTATGTTTGTACCCACAGGGGAAAAGCTCAGCAACATGCTGAATTAACCAGAACTGCAACAATTAAACCCAGCCTGAAACTACAGCAAACCTGCTGGCTGACAAGTTCAGTTCAAACTCCTCCCCCACCACCTCCTACCACTCCCAAAGAAATACACACAACCATCTCCCTACCAGTCATTATGAGGGAACAGTTTTTGACTGTTCTCACTAAAACCAAAAACATAGCCACCATGTGTCCCGACAACATTCCAGGATGCTTCTTAAACAGCTTAAAATAGAATTTATCAGGACCACTAGAAACCCTCTTTAACCACAACTTCTGAATGGGCTTTGTCCCAGAAGACTGGAGGATTTCAGCAGTCATCCCTCTGTAGAAGGGGGGGGGCACCAATTGACACAGGGATCTACAAACCCATAAGCCTGACCAGTCTTATTTGCAAGACCAGGGAGAGAATTATCAAGGACCTGATCAGTAACACAGGAAATCTCCAAGCACTGGACCAGTTCCAATTTGCCTGCTCAATCTGGTGGACTATTTCAAGAAAGTCACCAGGGCCATACATGAGGGTAAAATGGTACACACCACTTACCTAGAGCTGGCTTAAACATTTGACACATTCCCCTACACGGGGATCCTAGGTAAACTTACTGCATTAGGCATAAACTGCTACATCGTGAGGTGGATAGCAAACTGGCTCTCTGACAGGACACGTTGTCCAGACTGGTGAATCCAATTCTGATCAGAAACGTGTCCCACAGGGCTCGGTGGTGGGACACTTCCTGTTTGCTATATACTTCTCTGAAGTGAAGGTCAATGCTGACAGCCTCTGGCACACCAAGTTCGTGGACTACTGTAAGCTGGGGAGCAATCATTGAATCCCCAAATGATGCTGCCATCCTACAAACAGGCCTAAAAATGACAAATGGCACCAAAATCATGGTCTGACACTAAATGCTGAAAAATGTGTAATCATAGCATTCAGTAAGTCAGATATCCCTGCAATTATAATATTGCTAGCACACCCCCAAAAGTAGACTCAGTGGTCAGGGTCTTAGGAAAACACAGATAGTAACCTAAATTTTGACCACTGGGTAGCTACGGTAGTGAGGAAATCCTTCTGTATGGCTTAGCTTATAAGCACCAGGCCCATAATAGAGTACAATGCTTCTTTCTGCATGTACCTAACCAGTCATTTACACCAAATGGAGTGGCCCCAGATGTTTCTCACTGAAAAAATACAAAGTGTAAGACACATTTCTTATGCAGACTGACTAAAGTCTCTCTCCCTTTACTTAATCTTGTATCATTTGAGAGGTAACTTATACCTAACCTACAAGGCATTCTCTGATCCAACCCAGATGAAAATGTTACTTATTTGCAAGAAAAATTATATGAGGGTTGCATGCTCCATGGACCTGAACATTATCTGTGATTAACAGAACTTGCTGGAGAGACAGATTTGTACCCCAAAGGCTATCTCATCTATGGAATAAACTTCCCATCTTTGTAAAACAAAGCCCATTCCTCACTCTCTTCAAAAAGAATTTGGATAAATGACTGGGGAACTGTAAATTCACTCCTGGGTTACTGTCCATGTCCTTCATGGACGCCGGCAGTCTGTAAAATGACTCAGGGCTCGAACACCAAAAGACTCACTACCCTGATACTACCCTATCCCATATCTGGGCAATTAAGATACAATATTATCATAGCCTAGATGTTATTGGCTAGGCTTGTGAAGACTCTTGCGCCATCAGCCTAATAATCACCTAGGAACCTATTATACTGGAAAACAACTACTGAAAGTACTGTTTGCTGTATCACTCTCCCTTTCTTCCCAGTTAATGAGTCCCTGATGTAATTCTGCCAGTTACAGCAGTTATGGTATATTGTGGGCTCACAATCTAGATATCCACGAATAGAGACAGTTCAGTAAATGTCAATTATGTGTTAACCCATGCCCACAGACTACAAAGATGTTCTGCAAGATATAACTGACTGCGTTAATAAAGCTGACGTAATGAAATGAACTTCACCAAAATGAATCAGCCTGGATAGGAAAGAAAATGTACGCATGCGTGTGTGTTATTATCTATCTTAGCTAGAAATGGCAAATAGCCTGCTGATACCAGTATGTTGAAGATTTTCATCACCAGTGTCCAGTGTCTAAAAATTAAGTGAATTCAAACTGGATGCAGTGTGGTTGGTGGACAGGGCATCTGTTTGCATGTATGTGTATCTGGGAGGGAGGTGGGGGATAAAACCTGCCCCAGACTTTTTTTTTCAGTATTTTCAAATTTATCTTAGCACTGTTTCATTTTAGCCCTACAAAACAGTACTTCACAAATGTATATTTGACTAACAGTACTATTGCATCAAAATGGATACAGTGTGGTTGGTGCACAGGGCATCTGTTTGCATGTGCATGTATTTGGGAGTGAAGTGGGGGATAAAACCTGCCCCAGACTTTTTTTTCAGTATTTTTCAAATTTATGTTAGTACTCTTTCATTTTAGCCCTACAAAACAGCACTTCACAAATGTGTACTTGACTAACGTTACTACTGTAAAAATAGATTTAAATTATCTGCATGTGTACATAAACCCATATACATTTGTGTGATTATATATTACACAGATACATAGAAACAACATAACTTGTCCCAAGTTTCATGGCCTGCACCACATTCTCTTACTGAAAATGTATTCAGCAGCTGCTGCAACCATTCCACAGGTCCATGAAGCAGCAAGAATGAAGTACTGAATTACATTATGTACACCTGATGCATACTCAGTTCAATAATACTGACAAGCAAAAACATAACAAATTCACAAAGGCATTTCAAATTCTCTCTCTGCTTCAGACACGCAGACTCATTCACTTGAATAAAGATGAATATGAACCAGTTGTTGTGTCCAGATATATTTCTTATCAGTCCTGTAAAGACCTTGGAAAAGCACATCTCACTACCACATGGTTACCTACAATCATCAAAATTACAGCAAACAGACATTTATACAATAAGATTCACTTCTAGCCATTTACTACAATTACATTAAGATGAATAAAGACAGGATTAATTTTGATTGCAAATTGTAAAAAGTCTACTTTCAAAAGGTAACACATATTGCATAACCTGAGTGCAATTTTCTTACTGACACTTTTTATGCATGAATGTGCAATTTTCCTACTGACGCTTTTTATGCATGAATGTTTAAGTAAAGGCTTTTGTGTGTAAACATGTCCCCCTGAAAATTCTAAATTTTAGAATGATAAAGTAGTTGCACAGGATATTGTACTCAGTTTTTTTATCCTTTAAACACTGCCTTCTCCATTCCATCCACAAGGTCTGTGTACTCTACCAGCGCTGGGTAGTGTGTGCACTCATAAAGGGGGCTGGTTCGGACATACTGCAGGAAATCTGGTGCACCGGGATTAATAACATTGTCTGCTAGCAGTACACTACCCTTCTTCAACAAGCCACATTCCTATGAATGAAGACAAATCAACAGATTAGGTTTCCACTCAAAGATTCCTCTTGCACATTTGCAAACATGACTAATACAACTCTTCCAACTACAACTAGAGAACTGTGCATAAGTAAAGGCTGCCCAAGAAAATTAACAGTTTAAACATTCAAGGGGAAAGACAAGAATGTTTTGTATCATGAGTCAACATTTTCAAAATGAGCTGATTTCTAATATTCTGCTTTGTAGAACAAAATGTTATTCAAGGGATTAAGTATACTTACTGTCAGTGTGGCATACATTACGTTTAAAACTTTCAAAAATAAAGACATCTTTATTAGTTAAATTGTGCCACAGATAAAAACTGAGCCTGCTGTCATATTTAATTTTGTCTTCTACAAACTGTACTATGAAGTAATTACAATCCTTGATAAAATATACAACATCTAGACAGGCACAGACCAAGTACACATTTTAGAATAATTTAGATATTATGTGCAATGAGATGTGCTAGAATTTAAATTGAAATGGCATATTTATTACATACAAAACTATAAAAATAAAACAGTAGCAAAGTGTGATAATTGCAACTGGAAGCTGTCAGTTATCCAAAAGCGCGACTTATGGAAGCAAAGTCACTTATCTCCCATGCATTGTACACTGACAGCAGGACTAGAGACACATTAAATCCTCTACACACAGTACAGAACTTCAGTCAACTACAGATGAGAGAAGAGAGGAAAAGAAGGTAATGACAGCTCAGTAAAAATATAAAAAAGCACCTCCAAAATCACAGTGATTTAGCAAAGTTAGCAATGTATTATAATGTGCTGTATTAAAGCAGATACAACCATGATCACAACAATCCGCATGTAGGGTCTATATTAATTTGTGAAAGGTTCAGTTCAGTGAACCTTACTTCAACAACCCCTAACCATCGAACATTCATTTTAGTGAACATTCATATCCATGCAGGGAAAGGAAGCAGTTGGCCAGCAGCACAACTATGCCCTTTTCCCTACTGTAGTGCGATCTCAGAGTTGGTATATATAGTTAAGGTGGGTGAAGCCCCCTAGTTTGGTGGGTTTTACATACTGCAGTGTCTGTTCCAGGTTGTTTTGGTCAACTGCTTAGTTTTCCTGTTTACATTTTTTTTTAATGAGAACATTCACTGAAATGAAAGTTCCGTGCTTAGGGTTCGATGAAGAAAGGTTCCCCGAATTGAACCTTCTATGAATTAATATAGATCACAGCATGTAAACTGTGGAAACTGTTGCGCTGTTAGCTTTTAAACTGTGCAAATTGTTATGCAAAACACTCACATTCATAACTGTTTAATGATGTTGCCATGATAAAAGTAGTTTGACAGGTTACAAGCTGCCATATTCATGAAAACAAAGACAGTGCAGCAACAGTAGAAAAACATGCATCCTCAATAGTACAGTTTTCAAGGCAGCAGCACATTATTAAGCTACAAATACCATTTTGTATGTTTAGTTCTGTCACTAAGTGCTCATATTAGCTGACAGCTTGTAAACTGTCGAACTGCTGCCACAGCAACATCATGGCAACACAGCACAGTTGAATGAAACTTGGCTTATCAGAGGCTGAGTAAGAGAGGGGATAGATGTTGTATTTTAATAAATAGCTTTCCCCCCTGTGACTGATAGCCTGAATGGCCTTTTTGCATAAGACTATCAATACAGGATGGGACTTTCAAGATGGTTGCACACCGATTAACAGCTTAATTTCAGTTCACCCAGCATGAAAACAGAAACTGAGAAATAACAGCCAGTGACATTGTCAGCTAGGGTGAAATTCCATTACTGGCTAGTAAATATTTATACATTATGATGCCAGCAAAGAAGAAATGTAGGGGAACTACCCACTGCCCACAAACAGAAGTGACTGATTTTTGAAATTCGCTCTTCTCCTGTGTTTTCGGTCTTTTTTTTTCAGCTTGTCAACACTAGGCATTTCAATAGGGAGCCAGTTGCACATGTGTTCTTCTCTGAAACACCCACAGTGTCTAGTAGTTTAGTCTGAGATCCTACCATATCTAGCTAATTTCAGTTAGCTTCTGTGCAGGTGGCTGGAAAATGCCCTGTCTGCAACAAAGATTACATTAAAACAAAAGAGAGAGAGGAAATTATGTGCTTACCATAACAACAGATCTAGAACAGAAGGTCCATTCTTGGTAAGATCAGGACTAATACCATTAGGCATTAAGCATCTCAACATCTAAAACTAGTTTCTCAAGATAATAAACCTGACCCTTTATCCTCAATGCTTGATATACTATACCCTGCTCTACAGATCTTGTTATGTTGTATGAGAAACTGACACTGCATTAAAAAAATGCCTCTAGACCAATACAACTAGGGAGGGGAAGGTGGTTCTGCATGTTACTAATGATGAAGCTACTTATCCAGATCTATGGTTATTGTAAGAACATACTTTCTGTATCTGGAATAAGGATGTCCATCCTCAGTAGAATGGAGTCTCTAATCTTTAAAGTTCTTGTATTGTTGTTTGTTTAGCTTTAAATGATGTGTTGGTCCCCCCATTGGGATGTCTCCTTGTCCTGTACAATCCTGTAAGATCCATGTGTTACATTTCCCTAGGGTTGTAGGAGGTTCCAACGGTCAACACAATTCTTTGGCGTGCATGTCTTTTATCAGGCAGTATTCCTCTGGAACCTTCTTCGCCAGTAGCCGAGACAATCTCACACTTTGGCCTGTTTCAAAAAGTCACTGAACACTTGTCCTTGATATATCATTTCATTCATTTTCTTAACTTGCAGCAAAAACGTTTACTTATTTTTTTCAGTGTTTTCCTTCCTTATACTGTAATGGTGTTTTTGTATAGCAGCACTTTAATACAGAATCTGAATTTCATGGATGGTCCCCCCCCCCCCCCCATGGGCGATACCACTGAATAGTATGCCCGTAAGGAAGACTAGGACCAATATATCACATCCAGCTTATAGCATCATGTAAAGGTATTTTGCGAGGGCAGCATAGCATGCAGCTGGTGAGTCGCTATCATTCAACACTGCATTACAAAAGTGGCTTTTGTGCCATTGCTGTAGTCGAATGAGCTGTATCATTACAGGGTAATGGCTTATCATACTATTCACAACAAAATTTGGTAGTCAGTCAACTACTGAACAAGCGTAATTGTTAGACACTTTACAACAACTTTTTTTAAAACACTTTATTGAATTGTAAGTCAGTTGTATTTATGTATAAATGTATGTATTTGTATAAATCCTCAGTTGTATTTATTACTGCTTGGTGTAACTCATTCTAAGCCTTTTGGTTTAAACACTTGGGCTTCGGACCAGTTGTTTTGCACTGAGAGGGTTTGTGGTCTGCACTGTTGTGGCAGAACAGGTAGCTTACATCCTTCTAGGTTGGGAACTGCTGATTGAGGGCCCAGTGTCTGTTATTCTAAAAGTGTATTAATTCTGGTTTAAGCACTTGGGCTTTCAGGCCAGTTATTTTACATTAAGAGGGTTTGTGGTCTGCACTCTTGTGGGAGGAGAGGCTGGACTCTGCCCTTCTGAGCTGGGAATTTCTGGTTAAAGGCTTATAGTGCATGCATATCTGAACTGCTTCTTACTAAAGTTGGTGTGCCTTGTTTGCTGTGGCATAGACTGGATTCGGGCCTGTTGGATCTAGCTTTGTTTGTGTAACTTGAGCACTAATCCAGACATTCTCTAAAGTATTCAATTTTATTTATTACTGCTTGGTTGTAACTTGATTAAAGTGTAGCTATCATTCTAAGTCTTTTGGATTAAGCACTTGGGCTTCAGACCAGTTGTTTTACATTAGGAAGGTTTGTGGCAAGCACTGTGGTGGCAGGACAGGTAGCTTTCATCCTTCTAAGTTGGGAACTGCTGATTGAGAGCCCAGTGTCCAAGTGTATTAGTTCTGGTTTAAGCACTTGGGCTTCAGGCCAGTTATTTTACAATAAGAAGGTTCGTGGTCTGCACTCTTGTGGGAGAAGAGGCTGGACTCTGCCCTTCTGAGCTAGGAATTTCTGGTTAAAGGTTTATAGTGCCTGAATATTTGAACTGTATCTTACTGAAATTGTTACACCTTGTTTGCTGTAGCATAGACTAGATCCAGGCCTGCTGAATCTAGCTTTGTTTATATGCTTGTTGTTTGTTTGCTTGTTATTTCCCTGGAACGCTAATTCCACCTAATAAGCGGCTACTCAGCGCTTCTGTGGATCACTAGTGATATCTGCATTGCTTACTGTACTTATTTCCTTGTTTCACTTGAAAGAAAGTTACTGTTTGTCGTTTTTGCATTTAGTTACTTGTAACACATTGCACTCAAGTTACCTGGCACTTGCTCACTAAAGCAATTATATAAGTAAGCACTAAAAATTAAAAGCACTACACCTTCACTCCCCACTGGCCCTTGTTTTCAATTATTAAGGAATTCCCAATATTATTCTAGCATGTCCAAAGGTCAGTTGTCAATCTCCTCTCCGGTCCAGCTGGTGAATCTGGGAATTTTGAGGCAATGTTATAACTGCCTCATGTACACAGACAACCCTCTCCTCCTCCCACATAACACAAATACTTGCGAGAGATGCAGCTATTTAGCCAAACTGGAGGCTGAGCTCTCTCAACTCAGGACTGGCAAGACCAGACAGGAGGAGAAGGCAACTACACACATCACAAAACCAGCCTCACATAATGCTACCACACCACTGAATCAAACACATAAACACACAAAGACATACTCGGAGGCTCTGAGTAAAAATTTACCTAAACAGCAGAGGCCTCCAAAGCAGACACAACTGCTACCTCAAGACACCCCACAAGCAACACATAAACCACAAAATCAGTGTGCAAAGCAGTCACAGCCCTTAAGGCCAAATACAACACCAAACATACTTGTCATAGGTGACTCCATAGTCAGACACACTGACGTCCCACTCACCAGGCTGAACAAGGAGAGGGTCACAGTAAGCTGCCTATCGGGCGCTAGAATCCGCCACATAACACAAGCACTCGGGTCACTCCACGGCAAGTACAAATATGACACAGTCATTGTCCATGCTGGTGTGAACGACCTGAGACGTACCTCCCTGGACTACATGAAAAGAGACATAGAGGAGCTCTCTGATTTTGTAGCCCAGGCAGGTATGACCCTGACCCTGAGCAGTATCCTTCCTTCACCAAGAATGATGCCACAATATAGAGACAAGATGATCAGCTTTAACAATTGGCTTAATGTCTGGTGTCATTCAAAGGGGATCCAGTGTCTGTCTGCCTGGGATGACATGCTTGACCAGCCACGCTGCTTCGCAAGGGACGGCTTGCACCTGTCACCCCTGGGATTCTGGATATTGGCTAAGGCTCTTGCCACCCCCATAGTGCATTTTTTAGGCAAGGCTCAAATTCTAAACCTACCACCCTAGAAAACAAAAATGGGAAGAAACTGAGGGTAATGCTGCTCAATGCCAGAAGTCTAAATCTCAAAATGCACGCACTCGAGGCTCTTCTCAGTATGGAGAACATCGATGTCTGTGCTGTAAATGAAACCTGGTTCAAGGCTCCTGAGAGCACCCCGGCACTATTAGGTTTTACCTCATATCATCCCCAAAACCCGGACCACACCACAAAAGGAGGGGGTGTATCCATATTCATAAAGGATACCCACACCTCCAGGTTGGTGGCAATGCACGAAGCTTCAGAAACCATCCAGGTGCAACTAACCATAGGCAAAACTGCTCTACAAATTGTAGCATGCTACAGGCTACCCTCTCAAACTCAGGAACCCCACACAGCCTTCCTGAAGACACTGGAGGGTATAAATGTATCTCCAAACACCATCATATTGGGTGACTTCAACTACCCGAATATAGACTGGGAACATTACTCATGCCCTAACTTTCTAGCCCAACTGTTCCTGGAGTTCATAAATTCAAATGCCATGGAACAGCTAGTCACTGTTCCCACGAGAGGAGAAAATATACTAGATCTCATTATCACAAACATGGGGACAAAATGCTCCACACTGGAAGTATCTCCCTCATTGGTGAGATCTGATCATAAACTAATCTCACTGGAAATCCACATCCCGCCCCCACCCCAAACAAAAAAGACCACAGTGAAGAACTTCTCTAAAGCAAACTTCACACTACTCAAGACTGGTGTGGTATCCTTCAAGGCCCCTGAGCCAGTGGAAACCACAACCCAAGCTGCAGAAGCCCTTACAAATGCCTTCTATGAACACCTCCAGGACTGCATGGATCAGGCAATCCCAAATAAAACCAAGACTCTTTCCACAAAGGGTAAACGTCCAGTCTGGTGGACCCCAGCCATTAACAAACTTTACAATAAGAGGAGAAAGCTATTACATGATAGAACAAAATCCATAAAGGGGAAGTCACCCCTGATCATTATTAGTAAAAAAATATGAGCACTCATAAAATCAACTAAGGCCAATTTTGAGAGAAAAATTGCCATGGATACAAAGGACAATCATAAGGCCTTTTTCAGCTATGTTAGGAACCTGGGTGGAAACTTCCAGATATGCTCAGAATTAGTCCAAAATGATACAAAAATCACTGAACCCACAGACATTGCCAACATATTGGCAGACAGGTTCAGTGCAAACTTCACCCCCCTCTCCCCCCTAAAGGAGAGATAACTATCCCAGCGGAGTGTAGCCTCCCAGACATCTCAAATGCGCAGGTGAAAGCTGCTCTCTAAAGCTAAAAACACAGCATCAATGGGACCGGATGGTGTCCCCGGCTGTGTGCTACACAAGCTAAATGAGGAATTAAACCCGCACATAAGGCAGCTGTTTAATCTCAGCCTTACCACAGGATACGTGCCCAAGGAGTGGCATACAGCAACTGTGGTCCCACTCCACAAAGGCGGTGCCTCTACAGACCCTAGTAATTACCGCCCCATAAGCTTAACAAGTCTAGTCTGCAAAGTTATGGAGAGGATCATAATGGAGCTCATAAACAAAGATATAGGGGACTTGCAGACATTGGACCCGACCCAGTTTGGCTTCGTCAAGGGCAGATCATGCCTTTTGAACTTGGTCGACTTCTTCGAAACAGTCACCAAGGCCATTGATGAGGGAAAGGCAGTCCATATAGCCTACCTTGACCTTGCAAAGGCTTTCGACACAATACCCCACTCGGGTATTGTAGATAAACTTACCAGCTTAAATGTAAACCCATATGTCACAAGATGGGTTGCAAACTGGCTTAAGGACAGAACCCACAGGGTTAGAGTTGCTGGCGCTATGTCAGACTCCAAGCCGGTCACAAGTGGTGTCCCACAGGGCTCGGTCCTTGGCCCCCCATTGTTCGGCACCTACTTCTCAGAAGTACAAGCCAACATGGGAGGACTTTGGCTGAAAAAGTTTGCAGACGACTGCAAACTGGGCGCCATAGTGGAAAGTGCACCGGACACGGATATCCTTCAGAAGGGACTCACGGAAACAGATAGCTGGTGCCAGAGCCATGGCCTGAAGTTAAACGCCAAAAAATGTATAGTCATACCCTTCGGGAAAATCAAGGTAACCCCAAGCTACCATATAGGTGGCAATCCACTAAGCACAGAAGAGGTTATCAGGGACCTGGGGACCCAGGTTGACAGTGGCCTTTCTTTGACACTCACGTTGCTAAAGTGGTTAGAAAGACCTTCTACATTGCCCACCTGATCATGAAGGGATTCACATCCAGATCTAGTGAGGTCATTGTTCCCCTGTACTCTTCACTTATCAGACCAATGATCGAGTACAATGCCCCATTCGGGATGCATCTCACCCGACATCTGCAGCAATTGGAGAGACCCCAAAAGTTCCTCACCAAAAGGATAAAGGGACTCCAAAATCTGTCAAATGCTGCCAGATTGAAGAAACTCCAGCTCTATTCAGTCGCATACCGTCTGCTCAGAGGTGACATGTGCCTGACATACAAGGCCATGTCCAACCCAGAATTAATGGACATGCTCCACCTCAAAAAATCCAAATCCACCAAAACCACTAGAGCAATCAACTTAAACCTTAGCACGGATATAAATAGGACGTGCTGGAGGGATAGATTTATCACTCAGAGACTCCCTATGCTGTGGAATAAAATCCCGGTCCATGTGAGGCAGAGCACCTCGCTGGCTCTGTTCAAGAGAAATCGTGACCTGTGGATGGGAGATAGTAGGTTTACCCCGGGAATCATCTCTGTGTCACTGCTGGACAGAGGCACAACAAACTAATGGGTACAGTATTTTTTCATATAAGGGGTGGCGTAAGCCACAAAACTTTGGGCTAGGCTTATAAATGCCTTAGGGCAGATAGCCTAGTATAAACCTATGAACCTATGAATTACTACTTGTGACATAGGCAAACTTACATTTACATAAAAGTAATCAAACCATATTAGACAAGTTAGTTGACAATCACTTTTTGGTTAGGAATTGATATACACAATCTGAGAATCGTTCCTAAAAGATTGTGTTCTCTTAACACAGAATCTTTGTTGTCTATACATATCCATACACTACAATGAATATTCTCCTCTACTACAGAAGTCGGGGAAACACTGGAAGATGAATAGACTGGTTAAGGTTCAATTCAGTAGTTATCTATGACATAAAAGAAGGAAGTATACATCAGCAAACTATCTCTGTGGAATATTAACTAATGATGATAGCAGATAAGGATTATAAATCAAAAATTATTGTAGGGGACATCATTGCTATCAAAAAATGTGTTTTCCAGGACAGATACTTTAAATCTGCAGAAGTTGGCTTAAATGGTGGGACAGTAAGTTTCTCTATGACAAAATACAAGTCACACAACAGAAAAAGATCCTTGAATAAGACAGTCTTCTTAGACAAATACCCTTCAGGAGGCCATTACATACATTTAGGGAGGATAAAGACAGAATATAAGCCTTGACAGAAATTAGAAATATCAGCAATGTGCACTTTAATGCAAAAGCACTGAGGCCTGACTTAAAAATTTGTGCTACATAATCAAAGACTGATGATGTAACAACAGCATAATGGTTTATGCCCCTCAAAGTCCAAATAGAAAATCAAGCTCACTCATAAGTTCCAGTGTTGGAATCTGTGCCCCTTGGTAGAAGAAGAAAAAAAAAAAAAAACAAGTGGTTGGACAGAAGGAGAAGGAGTAGAGATCTGGACAGAACTTGCTGGAGGGATGATGGGAAACTAAAGTCTTGAAAGGCAAAAGGCAGATAGGCTTTTCCAGTAGGTGAAGCCTGAACATGGTGAAACAGACTTGCAAAGGCCAAAACAGGACATCAAAATGACTTTGGACTTGTTCTTATGATTTTCTAAATGAACTTCAGAATAAGGGGAAATTGAGGAAAGCACCAGGGAGTCCTATGAGCAATTTCTGGATAACAGCATTAATAGTGTGTTGTCCTGGAGGGGAGATAAGGGAAAATAACTTGTTGCATTTGGTGGTGGATGGTTCTAGAGGGAAAACAGTCACAGCATGTCCCCCTCGTGATTTTGTCATGTTAGAAATGGACTGAATGACCACTCATATAATATCAGAAGCACAAACTTAGCACGTTATTAGCAAATCATCTTTCTCAGGAATGTGCCTGCAGTTAGACTGCATTTGGTCTGCATAGCCCATTCCCACATCATCACTGCTTCTCAAAGGGTGTGGGTTGAGTTCTCTCTTACTTGCTGATTTACCAAGCCACTGCTCTGTTGTCTGTGTGGATGACTATCTTATCTTGGCGTATTTATTTATTTAAATTTGTTTACCGGGTAGAACACTAATCAAAAAATAACCATTTACAAGCTCAGCCCTGGTAAGGTTAAGGATTCCTGAAAGGCTATGAGGGTGAAGAGGACTACCCTCATCCTTCAGTACTTTGGTGTGGAAAGTGTACTTAGACTGTGGCCATGCACCATGGTCAATCTCCTCTTGACAATGAAACACACCACCCTAGAGTAAAAGCATCTGTAGTGACAGCCACTAAAGGGGCAAGGATCAGGAAGAGGTTACCTAGACTCAAGTTCTGAGTGTGCAACCACTATCTGGGATGAGCAGTGCAAGCTTTGGAAACATTTTGTGTAGTACCATGGGATCCAAAGCTTGAGAGCACTGGACCTTCAAAGTTTGCAGGTGTACTCCTGTGTGAAACCTTGCAGAGGGTATCGTTGGAATGGTCACAAAGCCATTAAGCAAGGTATGGCTGTGACACACAGATTATGCATTTTGATAGACAAGGCTCTGAAATGGAAGGCTCTGTCCACGGGTAGGCAGGGCTTGCATGGCACTTGTCTACACAGTTGACTGAAGAAAGACCAACTGACTGAGGAAACACCAAGTTGCAAAGTACTGAACTGATAATTAATGTCTCCTAATTGTAAGTGTAGATACCCCTGGACTTCCTGGTGATCTTTATATAGAAACAGGCATCTTTGAGGCCCAAAGAGCCCATACAATCTCCTACTGGCAAACATTGAAAGATGGACCACACCACGACCACCCAAAAGGTTTCTTTTGGGATAAACTAGTTTAAAATATTCATGTCAAGAAAGGCCTAAGGTCCCTCATTTCCTACTGTACCAAAAAAAAACTTGTAGTAGTAACAACCCCTTCTGGTCTGGTAAGATCACATGGAAAACATAATTTTTATAGAACTCCAGGACCTCTCTTCTTGCTTGTGTTTTATGACAGGTAAAGACACTCTGTAAAGGCAAACAGTAGGATTGGGAAGTGGTGTGGAATGGGAATGCAAAACCCGTGGAACTACTATCATTATTCACTTGTCCCATGTGATGCTCAGGCAGGCAAAGTGACAAATGACTCCTGACTGCTTCTGCAGTGGGACACTTGGGCAAGGCCTCACAAATTACACTGCTATGCCACTGAAGGAGGACCACAACTCCTCTACTTCTGTTGACTACCTTTGTCTCTAAGTGGACTAATGTTCTGTAAGTTGCCATAAAGCTGCTGGTTAGACTCTACCACATCACTGAGAAGCAGCATAGTGGCTGCAAAATACACACTGCTCTCCTCCTCAAAGTAGATTGCTATGCCTACTTTAACATTAAAGGCACAGAGACATGAGAAAGTGTTCACAATCAAATGGTAGTGTACCTATTTTAAAGTAGTGGCAACAACACAAACTGTGATTCAGTTTTAGGAATGCATAGAGCAGATGTTAGGTGATATGGCTGCGTTGAAGAAAAAAGAGAAATGGGCTGCTGGTTCAATATGGTTGGTGAAATATCTGGAAGATATGGAACACGTAGCATGGACAGGCCATGAGATCCCTATTTTCTAAGAAAATATGTCCCTAAAGCATAGAAACCTTTACTTTGCAGCATCAAGGTATGAAATGAACATATAGTCTTCTGACAAACCACAGCTCTAAAGCAACATGGTGATTTTAACCCTTCATCAAATTTTAGAAAACATTCAGCAACTCAGACTCAGTCTTCTGCCTAGCAGCTAATAATTACAAAACACATCTCCCCTCTTTATTTGTAATATCAGAAAACTAACATGGCTCACCTCAAGCAGTTTGGTGTCAGGAGTATACCTTGACTTGAAGTGGTCAAGAAAAGCAAAATCTACAGTATCCACTTGATACTTGTCCTTTAATTGTGGGATGATTTCATTTGATGACCCTGATAACAATGTCACCTAAAAAGACACAGAAGCAATTAAAAGTGACTGTGGACACAAATAATTTTAGAATGCATTTTATTTATTTCAAATATTTTCAACAAAAAAAGTACACTAAACAAAAATCTGTGTTTTAGCTCTTTTGGTTAGACAGCAAAAAATGGAGATAAATCATGTTTGCATGAAAGGTCACATTAAACATTTATTCACTTTCACTGCCCATTTTATCCAATTCAGAGTTGCAGAGACTTGAATCCCATCCTGGCAAACAAAGCACATAAGGCAGGAACCAAGACTTCAATTTACCACTGAACAACCACCTAACATCAGCTTCTAATACAGTCAGTTTGCCTACCCATATGTCTTTGTGTTATGGTGCGAAACCAGAGATCCTGGTGAAAATCCAGGGAGAAAGAGGGAGTACAGCATAATTACAAACCTATCATCACAAAATTATTGCTTGGCCCTTACCATGTACTTCATAATAGAATTTACACAATCTTTTTTTCATAAAACAAAAATACAGTATAATTTAAAATCAAGCTAAAAAGAAGTAATGACAGAATATCCACACAATGTTCGAGGCCAGCATACCAACTATCAAAAACAAACGGTGGTAACCAAACAGTATGACAGCCCAAACATAACAGTGAAGACAAAGCATAAGAAAAATGGATTACATTATACTATAAATAATGTTTGCTTATATCAAGTTTATAGCCTTTGCTGCAATTCTAATTTAATGACCAGCAAAGAATTGGGGATATGTTACATATTTATCAGAATATAGATGAATAGGTCTAAAGGTAGAGCACAAATGATTAATTTGATTTTGAATAGCAAACTACTATTCTGCAGATCCCACTTAGAAAAGGAATCCTGGAAGAAAAGCTAATTTACTGAATTCTAAGCAGCCCAGTAAAATATATAAACTTTGCATTTGTGTGACAATTATATAATCACAGATTACAAGAAATACGTATTAGGAAACCAGTAGAATACTTGCAGCTGGATGGATTTGAATATATACATCTTTCTTAGCAGCACAACATAAGATAGAAAAAAAAAGCAAATGCAGACTGGATATAAAAATAACTTGTGCAAGCTATAAAAACAGTAGCATATGTGAAACAGAACAAACATGAATATGTGATTTTATAGAGTATTAAATAAGTGGTTTCATAACAGCATATTCATATTTGCAGAAGATCTCACCATGCAATTATGCAGTAGGGCAGTGTATGTGCTAAAAATTCAGTGGCTAATGCAGTGAAATGCACATGATGCAAGTATGAAACAAGATTCGTTCGTAACTGTTTTTTAAAGAAGCAAAAATATGTGCAGCTTAAGAAATACAAAGACAGAGGAGTCATAAGATTAGTATGTGAAGGGAATTCAGAAGGACTGCCACTGAGGAATACAAAAGCAGAGATTAGAAAATAGCACAGTTAGGGTGGGGCAAGAGGGGTAACTGTCCCAGGTGCAAACTGTTGGTGTGAGCGAGCAGCCACTCTGGATACTCTCTTTAATGCAAGCTTTTAAAAGTGTTCAAACCTGAGTGTTGTGGCACTCTGTTGATGGTCTAAATTTTAACAACTTCTTGCTGCATTGCAGCAAGCAGTTTGCTACAGTTTAAACCAATTTATTTATTTATTGCTTTTTAACTAATATCTGAGCGCCATAGCTCTACATGCAGATAGGACATAAACTGTAGTAACTGTTTGCTACACTTGTAGCAAGAAGTTTGGCACTGTTTAAAAGAAGAAATCAGTTTTCTTTTTCATAAAAAATGTACAAAGAAGGCTGGGGACAGGGTACAGAAAAGGGACCTGAATGACTGGGGAAGGAGGGTTGGGGTGTGCCAGTAGAAGGAATGATCAATTTTTTTTTTTTTGCTCTTCAATAGCACAGCTTGGGGGTCAGGGTAAGGCACTTCTGGGATTACGTATGCAAGTATATTCACCACAACATTCAATGCTCAAATAGGATCCCTGCTGTGGCAGTATTTACTACATATGAAAATTGGCCTCTGGGAGACAGTTCAGATGAGAGTTCACAGGAGAAGGGATACTCCCTCGGTACTCACCACTCTGGAGCAGAGAAATGAGCCAAGAGAGTAGCAGAATGCTGGAAGAAACTAATGCCCTCTTATCCACCCTCAGTGAGTAAATTACTACTGAAAAACATAGAACAAGGCATACTGGACAAGATGGGTGAGAGCTAGTACCGCAACAGTGATATTACGTGAATACCTACAGTTATGATGACTGTTCTCATGTAACTGTACTATGTTCTTCACATGGATTACTACTGCAATAGTATTCACTACATAGAGGAAAGTTACAAAAGCAGTGCAAAAAAGATGGTGACCAGTGTTAACAGCACATTCATAACCTGGGTTCAGGTACTTACAGTACGCCTTGTACAATGGAAGAACTAAATCATGCTTGCTTGTCAACTGGATAGGAGTCCATAGAAAACCATGTAAATACTTAAAGGTACTTCCAAGACAGCTGTATGTTGATCAACAGGTTCATTTGAGTTTTCCCAGTGTGCAAACAAACTATAATAAAGGATCAACTATCAGTTTGGGTAAAATTCGGTACAGTAATTACATTGCCTGAATTTGGTACAGTAATTACATTGACTGAATGCCAGCAAAAAAGAACTTTGGAGAACCTAAGAGAAAATCAACCAGAACAGCAGAGAAGAAAATGTTGGCTGAGAAGACTTCCGCAGCTGTTCTGCATAAAAACATTTCAAGTTTCAGCTACGTTATAGGAAATGGCTTCCAGTAATTTAGAGAAAAATAAATCAAGTGTACTCAGAGGTTTTTAAAATAAATGAAACATAAAGAATACATCAAGTAAAATAATAAAAGCCTGGAAAAATAGAAGCTTTAACTAGTTATACAGATCAACTCAAAAATGCAACAATCAGAGAATGAAGTGAAGAAAAGGCTGGCTGAGCATAAAACTTCTCAAAAAGAGCCATTTTAAAAATCTATTAGATTTACAAAACTGAGCATGCAGAGATAACTTGAGATTTTCTGCTGTGCTCGAGAAACTGGAAGGAAGAGACTGTATTAATTAATTTACAAATAAGAAACTGGACTTTTGCTCCAAAGCAGGATTTGTTAATTGAGAAGGCATACATTGTGTGCATGCTCTACATCAAGATATAAGAAAGCAACCAAAACCTAAAATAATACAGATGCATTCATACCAGCAGAGAATTATTCGTGACAAAACTGTGGAAGAAAGGAAAAGTAGTAAAAACTGAGCACAGCAAAGTGTTTCTGGAAAATGATTATCCACTGTCCACCATGCAAAAGACAGCTGTCTTCCAGGAAGATCAAATACATTTTTTAATGTTAAAGACACCTTTTATAAACTTTTTATCACTCACAACAACATGAAAATTGATTTTCTTGTTTACTCTCACCAAAAATGTATTCCATATAAGAGAACAATTACATAATTACATCTCTGTTTAGTAAAACAAATGTCTAATAAAATTGAAACTAGAAGCAAACTGATGAAATAAATTTAAATCACAAGGCAATAAATGGCAACCACAGAAATAACAATACTCCTATAATAATAATCCCATAGAGTATTATACAAAGTTGTAAGCCTTGTGTAAGAAATCCTTTATTAATCAGAATAAAAAGGTACGTGGCATCCAAAACTGACATGAAACAGATTTTCATGCTTCTCTATCAATGCATCTCTTAACAGAACAGAAATGATCTTACCAATTAGCAAACAGAATATAAATTGTCTATGCATTTTCGTGAGTTCAATCCAACATCAACCCTAAACACTCCATTGAATCAACCACTCAATAACTTCATAAATGCAAACCACTCCATATCAAACAGAAGTTCATAACAAAGTATTGGACATCATTCCCCTCTACCAAGGTGGTCCCTCCAGGGAACTAACAAATTACTGTCTCATAGCCATCCTCTCCTCCTTGCAAAAATATTAGACAAATGTATCCACAACCAGCTCCTTCATCACTTCCTTAGTCAGAACCTGCTATCTAGCTCTCAGCACACCTTTCAACCTAAACATATTACTGGCACATCTCCAATATCTTTCACTAACACCATTAACCATTTCCTAAATGAAGGTCAATCTGCCTCTTCCATCTTTTTCGATATGTCCAAAGCCTTTGAGACGGTTTCTCACCAACTACTTCTTGACAGACTTGCATCCTATGGCCTCACTACTGCACCCACAACCTGGTTTCATAGTTATCTTTCCTATTGTCAGCAAGCAACCAAATGTGCAAACAGTCTCGCCCACCCCCCCATCTCAGTAGGTGTACCCCAAGGTTCCATTCTTGGTCCCCTCCTCTTTACCATATTTACTAACAACTGCGGCACAGCAACTCAACTGGCACACATTGTCCAGTATGCTGATGACTCAACACGTATATGCTCTGCCCCCTCACCATAAGAACTTCAAATAAAAATGTAAACCTACTTTCAGGACATACATCTCAGAACATCAACTCATACTTAACCCAAACAAAACTAAGATCATAGTGTTCAGTAACAAAAGAACCAAACCTGATCAGTCCCCTCTCACAGTCCTGTCCTCAAACGGAACCAAAATTGAACCCACTAACCAGACTAAACTTCTAGGCATCACAACTGATGAAAATCTAAAATTCGACAAGCATATTTCCCTAACTATCAAGAAAATTCACGCCAAACTTGGCACACTCTATAGGGCTAAACCATGCCAGACTAGCCACTGCTCGGTCACACCTGCTTTCCACTCTCCTATATTGTTCTCACATATTCACAAACCTACGCAAGACTGAGCTCAATAACCTAGAATCCTGCTACAACAAAATTGCCAGGTTTGTCACCAATCAGCCATTCAGGTCTCACTACTGCATTGTATTCTCCCAACTCAAATGGCTACAACTCCCTAATCTTTTATCCCTCAACCAATTAACCATGACCCACAAAATAATCTACCAACCCAGCAACTGCCTTGCTCTCTCTAACCTTGTCCAACCTAGTACTAACACCCAATCCCTCAGATCCTCCAACAAACTAATGCTAAAGGTATCCCACTTCCACAACTACCATGGCGACTCCCTTTACTCCCACAAAATTGCCAAATTATGGAATACTCTTCCACAGCTCATCACACAAAATCCCCACCAACATGAGTTCAAACAGCTCCTAAAGAACTATCTAACTAACCACTGGATTTGCTCCTGCTATTCACCAGGCTAAATTTTTTCTCCCTCCCTGTACCTTACCTTACCCTCTACTCTAACCTCCTACAATACTCCTTCCATCTCTCGGCAATCTCTGCAAATGCATACTGTACATACATTTGGAATAGTAAATAACTGCTAGTCTTTATCTCAGTGTTGTTATATATGCGTCTCTGAATTTATATTGTGCACACTGTCGTAATTTGTATTCCTGTAGATGTTTAACAATGGCTTATCCTAACACTTGAAACACTGTATACTGTTTTACACAGTTGTTTGTATTCTGTATTAACTAATGTATTATAAAAGTATTAGTTCTGTTAACTTTACTGCATGTGGAGCTTTTCTCCAAAGGCCTCCGCTGAAAACGGGCTTCTGGCCCAGTCGGACACTACTCGGTTATTAAATGTAATAAATAAATAAAAATAAATAAAAGACATGACTTTTGTTTTGGCTGAGGTAATAGTCATACATTAAGTTACAAAATTGGTCATCAGTTCAAAGGTGTACTGGAATATATGTTCTCAATGCATGCAATTTATGTTCATTAGCAGAAAATAGAATTAAACCATCTTCATAAACTATCATGAATCTTGCCTAACATCCTTCAGAATTTTAACCACTAAATACATATATTTTACATATATATATATATATATATATATATATATATATATATATATATGGATCTAGGACTGTTGAATGAAAGTTCAACAGTCCAAATCCACTATCACCAAACACAATTTAATGAAATGCTTTCACCAAAAAAGCACTTTCACTAAAGTGTGTTAAAAAAAGAAAAAAAAAAAAAAACATCAAATCTACTTTTAAGCAGGGGGGCAAGGACCCCCTGCAGCCCCCATGTGAGGGGCTGTACCCCCCCCACCTACTTTAATAATCTCACTCCGAGATCGCACTACAGTGGTGAAAAGGGAATTTTCCCCTTATCCGCACAGTAGTACGACCGGCACAACAAGCATACTTATGCGAAAAATTCTACTTCTGTGAAAAGCATTTTCGAGTAAGTATGCCCGCCCATTCACAATTCAGTAAAAAGTGCGTTCGTGCAAGAGTCCTAGACCCATATATATATATATATATATATATATATATATATATATATATATATATATATATATATATATATATATACACACACATACATATACATTATATATATATATATATATATATATATATATATATATATATATATATATATATATATATATATATATACATATATAGAGAGAGAGAGAGAAAGAAAGATTTTATATTTTATATATATATATATATATATATATATATATATATATATATATACACACACACGCAGTGGAGATAAAAAGTCTACACCCCCCCCCCATTAAAATGCCAGTTTTTTGTTTTATAAAAAAATGAGACCACAATAAATAATTTCAAAACTTTTCTCACCTTTAATGTGACCTATAACGTGTACAATTCAATTGAAAAACAAATGTGTTAGGGGAAAAAATATAAAAAAAAACGTACAATACACTGGTTGCACAAGTGTGCAAACCCTAAACTAATACTTTGTTGAAGCACCTTTTGATTTAGTTACATCATTCAGTCTTCTTGGGTAGGAGTCTATCAGCATGGCACATCTTGACTTGGCAATATTTGCCCGGGTCTGTATCAGCATCTCAAACGCTGACAATATCGAATACGTTATTGTCGCCTCGAGAATGCCGAAACTGCAGAACATCGAATGGGTAAACGGAAATCTCCGTAAGGGGAGATTTCCATTTACTTCAATGTAGTGCGGTCTTGGAGTTGGTATATTTAAGTAGGGGGGGGTGCAGGGGGGCTTGCCCTCCCCCTGCATAAAAGTAGATTTAATGTTTTTTTTTTTTGTTAACACACTTTGGGGAAAGCGTTTCGTTAAAGTGTGTTCGGTGATAGTGGATTTGGACTGGTGAACTTTCGTTCAACAGTCCTAAATCCATATATATAAAATTCTGAAGGATGTTAGGCAAGATTCATGTTAGTTTATGAATATGATTTAATTCTATTTTCTACTAATGAACATACATTGCATGCATTGTTTTTTTTTGTTTTTGTTTTTTTATTGTCATTCAAAAATGTAATAGTTCGATCATTTCAGTTCGATATTTAGTGATTCTAACTATTACATTTTCGAAATGCTGATATAGACCCTATTTGCCCACTCTTCCTTGCAAAAGCACTCCAAATCTGTCAGACTGCAAGGGCATCTCTTGTGCACAGCCCTCTTCAGGTCACCCCATAGATTTTCTATTGGATTTAGGTCTGGGTTCTGGCTGGGCCATTCCAAAACTTTATTTTTCTTCTGATGAAGCCATTGTTTTGTTGAGATGGATATATGCTTGGGGTTGTTGTCGTGTTGAAAGGTGAAATTCCTCTTCATCTTCAGCTTTCTAGCAGAGGTCTGAAGGTTTTGGGCCAAAAGTGACTGGTATTTGGAACTGTTCATAATTCTCTCCACCTTGGATAAAGCCCCAGTTCCAGCTGAAGAAAACCAACCCCACAGCATGATACTGCCACCACCATGCTTCATCGTGGTGATGCTGTGCTTTTGGTGATGTGAAGTGTTGTTTTTGCACCAAATGTACCTTTTGGAATTGTGGCCAAAACGTTCAACGTTGGTTTCATTAGACCATAACACATTTTCCCACATGCTTTTGGGAGACTTGATGTATTGTTTTACAAATTTTAGCCAGGCCTGGATGTTTTCCTGTGTAAGAAAATGCTTTCATCTTGCAACCCTACTCCCAAAGTCCAGACATATGGAGAATACGGGAGACTGTTGTCACATGTTGTACACAACCAGAACTTGCCCGAAATTCCTGCAGCTCTTCAGTGTTAAGTCCCTTTATTTATTTATTTTACAGTTGTTGACCAGGTTAGGCTGGCTGAGCAGATAGCCCTTTTGCAGTGAAGGCCCAGGAAGAAAAGCTCCACACATTTACAATGAAATTGTGTAAGTAAAATGAAAACATATAAAAAAAAATTAACATTTTTAAGTTGGAAACAGTGAAAGCATAGAAACTATTTACAGAGTTTTAGTTGACATTACACTTAAGATATGTGCAAAAAAGGCATGCAAGTTTATACAACAGTACATGTAAAAGTTTATAAATACAGTCAAGGTGGTAACAGTTAGTGAAGAACACGGAGGCAGTATAAACAGATATTTTTAAGATTGAGTAACAGAAAATTACCTAGATAAGATGACTAAGAGAGCTAACACTTAACAGAAATAAAACCAGTAAAAGGCAGACAGTAAGCTACAACAGAAAGTGGAAGACAGATTATGGAGAGTGAGTACAGTGACAAAACCAGTAACTTTTTATGTACTTTTGGTGGCTGATTTAAATTCATTGAGTTGTTTAAGTGATCTAAATTCCAATGGGAGTTTACCCCCTATACTCAAAATCATCTTTCATGGTCACGATAAATTCCTCAAAGTCCTGATTTTTAGCATGTAGCCTAGAGGCCCTCAACATTTGTCCCTTCACCACATTCTCAAATACATAGTTAGGATGCATACTGCTATGATGGACAAAACTGTTTGTAACAATCCTTCCTATAAAGGCTTGTAATAAGTCTATTACTACCAGGCTCCCTCTTCACCATAAATCCAAATAGGCTATCTCAGTATGGGACTTGGTAGCAGTGAACCGTAAAAAGTCTGGAGTGGAATGAAAACAGCAGATAAATTCATCTAATTCCAGTATGGTGCCAGTCCAAACCATAAAAGGGTCATCCACAAATCGTCTGTAAAGTTTTAGTTGATGACCCCACCATCTCGAACTCACTAGAAAAAAGAAGTTATGTACTCACCATAATGTTCCATCTGAGTAGTTATACTTCATTTTCTACAATCTGTGGGTATTCGATCCATATCGGATCCGAGCCGGCAACATTTTATCAAGCATCTGCTCCAAGCTCCTCCCCTTACCCATAATCCCTCACCTCTCCTACCTTCCCTAAGATCGAGTTTGCCACTAATCAAACTATTAACAACTCAATAACGTTAACCTAGAACAGGTCCAGGGGATGGAGGGTGGGGGACAGTTGCAGAAAATGAAGTATAACTACTCAGATGGAACTTTATGGTGAGTACATAACTTCTTTATCTGAAGTAGTTAACTTAATTTATCTGCAACCTGTGGGACAGAGTCCCCAGCTACCAAAACTCCTGGGAGGCCCTCATGGAAGGATATTCCTGAGCGCCACAGAGCCAAAGGATGCTCTCCCTCTAGAGATCAAATCTAACTTATAATGAGAGATAAATATATGTTTTCTTGCCCAGGTCACTGCTGCACAGATATTATCCTGAGAAACCCTAAACCAAAAAAGCAGCAGAAGTTGCCATAGATCTGGTGGAATGAGCTTTAATAGGACCAGGTGGGGATAGGCCTTTATCCCTATAGACTTGTAGTATACATTGTGTAATCCATTTGGCTAAGGAGACCTTGGAAATGGCCTTGCCCAAAAAGGGTCTGGAAAAGGACACAAATAATTGGTCAAACTTACAAAATTGTTTAGCCCTGTGTAAATAGAAGCAAAGTTGTCTATGAACATCTAGCAAGTGCAGCTTATATTCACCCTTGTTCTGGAAATTTGGAAAGAACACAGGCAGATTAATCACCTGGTTGATATTAGATTCAGAAGCCACTTTCGGTAAGAAAGAAGGGTTTGTGCGAAGCGAAACCCTGTCTTTATGAAAGATCAAGTAGGGGGGCACGGCAGACACAGCTTGGATCTCAGAAACCCTTTTAGCCGAAGTAATAACCACTAAAAAGACTGTCTTCCAGGACAGAAATTTTAAGTCTACTGATGCTACTAGTTCAAAAGGGGGTGCCACCAATACCTGCAAAACTAGAGTAAGGTCCCAAGGAGGGACGGAATTCTTAACCGGGGGACGCAAGTGTAAAGTACCTTTTAGAAAGGCCTTGCACAATCTCAAGGAGGCCAGAGCATTCAAATTTTCGCCGATATGAAAATTAGATATGGCTGCCAGTTGTACTTTCACTGTGGAGGAACTAGCCCCTTGTTGAAAAATATAGGACAAAAACTCCAACACTGCAGGAACTGGGGCAGTAAATGGATCTATGTTTCTCTGAGAAGCCCAAATAGAGAAGCGTTTCCATTTGCTGCGATAAACCTTCCTAGTGGAAGCTTTGAGGGATGCCACCAGAATACTCTTTACTGAAGATGATAGCCTGGGAGTCCTAGCGATCAGGGGAACTGGAGCAACCAAGCCGTCAGCTTGAGGCTGTCCAGGTCAGGCGGGCTGATGCCCGAGGGATGGGATATGAGATCTGGGCAGGGATCCAGAATCGGTGGAGGAGTTAGAGCATGAGACCAGAGGAAGGGGAACCACACTTGAAGAGGCCAGAATGGGGCAATAAGGATCACTTTGCACTCCAGTCGGTAGGCTTTCTGAAGAAACTTCGGAATGAGGGGTAGCGGGGGATAGGCAAACAGTAACCCGGGAGGTGAAGCATGGACTATGGCATCTCTGAGGGAGTCCCCTGGGGAGGGGATCAGAGTGAAGAACTCGCTGCACTTCGCGTTGGAAGGAGATGCGAAGAGATCGCAGCAAGGGCAACGCCATGCTAGGAAGATCTCCTCCGCTACTGACTGTTTCAGAGACCACTCGTATGGCATTAGAATAGCCCGACTCAATTTGTCCGCTAAAATGGAGCATCCCGGGATGTATTTTGCAATCAGAAACCGAGTGGTGGAAATCACCCACTCCCACACTCTCATGGCCTGGCGGCAGAGAGGGTAAGATCTGGTCCCTCCTTGTTTGTTGATGTACCAGACAACGGACATGTTGTCTGACTGAACTGCAATCTTCCCCCCGGGGGGAGAACAGTGTAAAAGGCTTGCAATGCTAAAAGCACTGCCCTCTTCTCCAGAAAATTGATATGCAATCTGGTTTCAGTTTGGGACCACGTACCTTGGACTGTCCTTCCCAATAAGTGCCCCCCGCACCCGATCTGGGAAGTGTCCGTGGTCACTGTGGCTTGGGCTGGGGATGTTAAGCATGGATGACCTGCCAAGATTTCCGGCGATTGGAGCCACCAAAGAAGAGAAGTCTTGCAGGCTCTACTGATCTGTATAAGGTAGTCCCATGAGGAGGTCTAACTAAGACCACTGAACTGCCAAGGTCCACTGAAGCACCCTCATGTGAAGGGTGCGCACATGGTAGAATTGAAATTGCTGCTGCCATGGAGCGTAGGGCGTGGGGAACGTCGCTCACCATCTGTGTTCCTGGGGCCAAGGATCACTGACACATGGGCCCGTAGGTTTTGGGCTCTGTCCTGAGTGAGAAAAACTTGTAATAGTAGAGTGTCCAACCGTGCCCCTATGAATTCCAAGGTCTGTGTCAGATTCAGGCGGAACTTGGAGATGTTGATAGTGATTCCTAGATTGAGTGCAAGATGCAGGAAGGAGTCTCTGGCCATGCAAAGTAGACGCTTGGTGGTAGCAGCGAGGAGCCAATCGTCTAGGTAAGGAAACACCTGAATACCCCTGAAGCCTCAGGTGAGCCACTACTAATGCCATAACCTTGGTAAACACCCTGGGGGCTGTGGTGAGACCAAAGGGTAGGGCTCTGAACTGGAAATGACTGGCTCCAAGCCGGAAGCGAAGAAATCTCCTGGAGCTTCTGCAAATCTTGATGTGGTAGTAAGCATCCTGGAGGTCTATCGAGCACATCCAGTCGCATCCTCGGAGATAAGGTAGAATGGACTGTAAGGTGACCATCCAGAATTTTTGCTTGGCTACCAACAGGTTCAGGATAGACTGGTCAAATATGGGTCTGAGGTCCCCCGTCTTTTTTGGCACTAAAAAGAACCTGGAGTAAACGCCTAATCCGGACTGATCTGGGGGGACCGGTTCGATGGCCCGATTGTAAAGCAGCTTTGAAATTTTGTGCGCTGTGGCCTCCCTTTGAGTGGGTGGGACATCCGGGAGGTGCTTTGATTGGATAGGTGGGGTGATGAACTGGATGGAGTATCCTCTGGATATTATTTGGAGCACCCAACGGTCCATTGTGCTGGACTCCCAAGCCGTGAGGTGCAATAACAATCTTCCCCCAACTGTCTCCAGAGTACGACAGTTGGGCAACCCCTCAGGGGTGCTGCGCGGGTCTGTCCGAAAAGGTCGCTCTCGACCCGAAGTTCCTCGGACCCCCTCTGCCTTTGTGGCGGCGTTTGTCTTGTCCTCCTCTGCCTCTAGGGGATGAGTTGTCCTGAGTGTCCCGGGAAAACTGAGATTTTCAGAACCACATCTTCTTCTGCCCTCTCCGATTCCTAGAAAAGGATCTTTGAGGGCTAGAGAAACGGACTCTGACGGCAGAAAGAGTCTTCCCGTCCTTCACGCTCTGGACTAAAGTGTCACAAAATGTCTTCCCAAAAAGGGAGGAACCATCAAAGGGAGCATTCGTGAAAGACGCCTTGAAGGGGTCTGCGAATTGACAGAGTCTGAGCCAGGTGTGCCACCTCATAGCTACGCCAGTCCCAGCTGCCCTAGCTGCTCCTTCCGTGGCATGGGAAAGAAGATGCATGGATGTGTTAGAAACGGATTTCAGAGTCAACATTTTTGCCAAGAACAGCCGCTTGTCCTCTGGTGACTAGGACTCGTGGGGCGACACAGCGAATTCTGAGACCAGGTCTCGCTGGAGTCGAATGACGTGTGCCAAATAATTCAGCGCTCATATGGAAAATGTTGCTGAAGAAAAGACTTGCTTCCCAAAGTGATCCAACACCCTAGACTCTTTGTCCGGAGGGTGGACTGAAGAACTTTCCTGAGCCAGTTCTCTCTTGGTGGCAGCCGCCACCACCATAGCATCCACAGGGGATCCCTTGTACCAAGCCTGTCTGCCTGTGGGAGAAGAAAGGATCCTGTGGCGTTTGTGTATTGGCTCTATGGTGTCAGGATCCTTCCATGCCTGCGTGGTGATAAGATCCACTAATGGATCTACAGGAGGGGACACACAGGATGTAGATGGGCCCATGCCAAAGGCCTCCAAGAATACTGACTCGTCTGTTGATGGTTTTGGGGCTGACCAAACTCCCCTCTGGCAGAGGATTTCCATGAGGTCTCCAAAGGAGACATCCTCAGGAGGTGACCTGGGGGAACCCTCACCTTCATCCAAGTCAGTATCTTCTGTAAGGGACTCAGGGGAGTCCATGTCCCTCCTCTTACACGAATGCTTATGGGGAGCCTCCTCAGTGGGACTCTCTCACAAGGGCTCATAAGTCACAGGGGGGTTCCATGATGTGATCCACCTGGGGGTCCTCTGGCACGGGCTGTCCCTGGAACAAGCTGATGAAAGTCATGAACAAATCCAAGGAAGCCTGGGCAGAATCCAAGGCAATGGGCTGGGGTCTCAATCCCTGCAAGAGAAGCTTTTCCACCACGTCAAAGGCCAAAGGAGAGTGCACCTCCTTGGCAACCAACAAGGAAGAAGTTCTCCCCAGCTCCGTCGTGAGGATTGGGGCCGAGGCCAAGGTAGCCAGGGTTCCGAAGGAATGGCTCGGATCTGACAAAGCTGGAGCCGAAGACATCTCTGTTCCCTCGGATCTGGCTCCCTGCTCTCGACCCCGAGAGTTGCTCGGATCCTAACAAGTCTGATCCGAGGAACTCAAGGTAATGGCCGGTGTCGAGGTTGGAGGAACCGTTGGGGCCAAACCCCCAGCTCCTCGGATCCTTGGATCCATAAACCCCGAGACCGATGGTCGGATCAGGGAAGGAGAGATAGGATGGAAGAAGAGCATAGAGGTCCCCTGTCTGGTCGGAGAGGGGCCTGGCAAGACTCCCATTTGGATCCAAATGAATCTCTGCATCATCCTGTCCATGTCGAGCTCCGATAGACTCCGAGTCGACCTCAAGGAGGCGTCCGACTCGGATCTGGCCCTGTGAGACGACCTCGAAGAAGGCCTCTGGTCCAAGAGCAACTTTGGCTTCGGGGAGAACCTTGGGGAATGGAGCCGAGGAGAAGTGGTCCTAACAACTTTTACAGGTGGACTGGGAAAAGGCTCCCACTCAGGAGATCGCTTGTGGTGCCTCTCTGCCCTTTTCTCTCTCTCTCTTTCTTGTCCTTAACTTTAGCTTTTGTCCCCACCTCAGCAGGCTTAGAGGGAGGTCGACTCCCAGCCTGGGGGGGGGGGGGTGTCAGTCGGCTACAGGAGCCGATGTCGAGGCCATCATTTCTAAGGCAGAAACTGGGAGCAGGGCATTGGCTACCAGTTTCACCTTCCTCCCTTTTAGGGCTCTGGGACTGAACCTTGCGCACACAGCACATGGCAAACTAAGATGGGGAATGCCAAGGCAAATAACACACAGAGTGTGGCCATCAGCCGGTGAAAGCTTGTGGCCACACTCTGTGTATTTCTTAAACATTGGTTTAGGATGGTCAGCCATAACACACTCCACTCAGCCAACGCACACACACTCAAGTGGCTAGGCCTACTCTATTTCAAAAATACAAACTCTTCATTTTTTTTTTTACTTTAAACAAATCGACAAGACGAAGGGGAGGAAGAATTGATTACAAACAACTACTCTCACACACTAACGTAAGTATAGTACAGTTGTGTACACTTACCATAAATGTAGATGTTCGAGTGTATTCACTGTTGCAGTCATTACATTTGGTTAATGAGGTTGCCCTCAGTCGGCCTGATTAACAAAGTCTTGGGTCCTGTGTCGGTTGCTGTCCCTTCTTCCATGACGTCATGTTGTCAGGGGTATAGAACATACAGCTGACGCCATTACATCAGTTTTTCTTGCCCCAGATGTCAGGTGCCCCCCTAATGGGGAGCAATTAAACATAAAAACACAAAGGTATATCTCCAACAAAAAAGCAAATACACCAAAAAGGCTTTTAAGCATAGTAAAGGAATGTAGAGGTATAGCCGAAAGAAGTTAGGGGGCTGGAGGGAGGGTAACCAGGACTGCAACAGTGAATACACTCGAACATCTACATTTTTGGTAAGTGTACACAACTGTACTATGTTCTTTGTGTTTCACTGTTGCAGTCATTCCATTTTGGGTAGATTCTCAAAGCTATGGTTGTGAGGAGGAGTTTAGATAGCATTAGGGCCAGCTTATAAGGAACTGCAAGACTACAGTGGCAAAGCCAGCTCTGGATTTAGAAAAAATTGGCAAATGATAATGTTTGGTCAAAGTATGTACAGAACTCCAGGTAGCAACTTCTAGGATGTCCCTGGTAGGGACGCCTCTAAGAAAAGCTGTGGAAGTAGATGCAGCCTTGGTGGAGTGAGGTCTGATCCCCTGGGGGATAGGTTTTCCATGGTGCTTATAGCAGAAATGAATGCAATAGCTTATCCATTTAGAAATGGTTTGTTTTGAAATAGCCTTCCCCTCCGCTCCTGCAACAAATGCTACCAGCAGTTGTTCAGATTTTCTTTGAGGTTTAGTCCTGTCCAAGTAGAATCTACGTTGTCTGTGCATATTCAATGAATGCAGAATCCCTTCCCCTTTTTTCTGTGGATTGGGAAAGAAGGTTGGCAAATGAATGGACTGATTAAGATCCACACTGGATACCACCTTGGGCATGAAGGATGGACTGGTTCTGAGTGACACCCTGTCCTCATAAAAGATGATGAAAGGCTCCACTGCCATAAGGGCCTGTAATTCAGACAACCTTCTAGCTGAAGTGATTGCTAAAAGGAAAGTGTTTTCCAAGAAAGAAATTTAAAATCTGCCGTAGCAGCTGGCTCATAAGGAGGTAGAGTGAGTTTCTCTAATACAAAGTTAAGGTCCCAGGCTGGGGTTGGAGCTCTCCTGGGTGGTCTCAAAATTTTGGCCCCTCTGAGGTACTGCTTGAGCAGTGGATGAGAGAAGATGGGAGGTTCTGTGTTATAATGAGCTGAAATGGCTGAGCCGTGGATTTTAATAGAGGAAAAAGACAGGCCCTTGTGAAGAATCTCAGTTAAGTATTGTAAAATCTGAGGTAAATTGGGTGCTGCTGTGCTCATCCCGTGAGATTGGTTCCAGGCACAGAATCTTTGCCATCAACATAAGATTTTCTAGTACTAGGCCTCCTTGCCTCTAAGATGACATCAATCACAGGTTTGCTGAGGGATGGCAAGGGAGAGTTTAAGTAATTAGCCAGGCTGCAAGGTTCAGTGTTGGAAGCTGAGGGTGCAGGATCTGGTTTTCCTGCTGAGACAGCAGGGAAGGAGTCTGAGGCAGGTGCCATGGAGGTAACTGTGACACACTGCGCAGGAGGGGGTACCAGTGTTGGTGCAGCCAGTCTGGAGCAATCTAAATCATCCTTGGTTTGTCCTGTTTGACTTTTAGTAGTACTTTGGAGAGCAGAGGCAGCTGGGGGGGGGGGGGAGGCATAGACTGATAAGTTTTTCCAGCTGAAGAACAGAGCATCCACCTTCCAGGCTTGTTTGTGGGGAGTCCCTGTGCAAAATGTGTCCAATTGGTAGTTCTGGGGGGAGGCTCCCCCACTCGCTTGTCAACATGTTGAAAATCCTTGGTTCCAGTTTCTACTCGTGTGGGTCCATGAGGTTTCTGCCTAGTCCGTCTGCCAGCGTATCTAATTTTCCTGGCAGGAATTGAGCTTATAGGTGCACTTGGTAGCTCAAGGCTGTGTTCCACAATGCCATGGCTAGTCTGCAGAGAGGGAAATAATGTGTACCCCCCTGCTTGTTTATGTACCACATAACCGTGGTGTTGTCTGTCTTTACCAATAGTTGTCCTGGAAGAATGTAGTCCTTGAAGGCTGTCAGAGCATTCTGTACAGCTAACATTTCTTTTTGATTGATATGCCCTGTATGCACTACCCTGACAGTTGAGTGTCCCATGTATAGTCTGATGCATCTGCTGTTAGGTTTAGGCGGCAGGGGGTGGTGTGAAAGGTAGTCCCTTGTTTTGGTGACAGGCCTCTGCCCACCAAAGGAACTCTAGGCATAGGCAAGGTATGATACGAATCATTGTTTCTAGTCTGTGAGAATGTTGACTCCATAGACTTTTTAGATACCAAAGGAAGTCACTGAGACAGTTTACCATAGGGGGGTGTCTTGTTATTCCCAGACTTGGAAGTGGAGGCCCCCCACTGCGTAGTTCTGTGAGTCCCCTGGGACTGAAACCTGGGGTTTTTGCTGTGTCTGGGTTTGGCTTGAGAAGACCTGGAAGGGGCTGGAAAGGACCAATTCTTAGAAGGCCAGTGCCTACTAAATGTAGGAGGCTGAACTTGTAAAAAATCTTTAACAGTTTGCATAGATTTAGCTTTATCTTCCATCTTTTTAAGAACTTCTTAAGCCTTGTTGCCAACAGGCAGTCCTGATTTAAATGAGCATCCAACAATTTAGCTTTAACATGATCAGGCAAAGATTGTTCCTTAAGCCAAGCATGCCTTCTAAGCACAGACCCAGTAACAGCAGCCCTGCAAGAGGACTCTAAAGAATCAAAACCACATTGTAAAGTGTGTTTTCCAACTTGTTCAGCAGAATGCATTAAACCCTGTAAGTCTTTATTTTCCACTCAGTCAGGAATCAATATCATTTTCTGTTTAAGCAGTCCAATAACATGTTGCTGATATTTTAACATATGAAATTGGCATTTTAAAGCTCAATTTGCCAAAGTTGCTGAAGTATAAACTTTTGTTCCCCGTCTATCCAGAGCCCTGGAGTCTCTTTCAGAAGGGATATGATTTTTAGCAGTAGAAGCCTTAATGCCCTTGGGCCCCTGAGAAATAGTCTCTGGATCTGCAATAGGATTTTTGAAAAGGAACTTGTGGGCCTCTGGGACCCTGTAGTATCTGTCAGGTTTACTGAGAGCAGGAGGCAGGGAATTAGGGGCCAAACTGGATTCCAGGAAAGCGTCATCAACAATGTTTAGTACAGGAGTAATAGCCAAAGGCCTATGCTGAGGTAGGAGAAGAAAATCCCTAAGCCTCTTTTTAAAATCAGAAAATTCCTGGCTTCCCAGTGAAAATGCTCCCTTATATGTAAGGTTTCCCCAAAAGAAAAATCCTCAGGAGGGGAAGCAGAGGGAATAAAGTCCTCTGCATCAGACTCCTCATAAGTAGGTAAGAACAAATCCAGGTCATCAGAAGAGTCAGAAAAAACAGAATCCTGATCAGAAGATTCATAATCAAGCTCAGCCCTAAGCCTCTTAGAGGGGGGGGGGGGGTTGGCTACCCCTGATTAAAGTTATTAGATCTTCAGCCATTTTTATAATTTGTATTTTAGGCATAGGGGCCTGAGCATGTAGCCTAGACGTCATTTTCTTATACATGGATCGAGATTTAGGCCTTAGTAATGAAGGAGGCGTCGATTTAATATGCACGTCTGTAGGCCTTAATACACCCTCAGAAGCCGGTGCCTGCAAAGCGGCTCCGGACCCATCCAAGGTAGAGACATCCGCGGGTTCCATAGTTGAAGTATCTCGCGGCATACCGAATGGGTCTCAGTAGAGGCCTGCGAATCAGAAGTAGCAGGTATCAGGGGCTGCGAAAGCGCCTCACTGATTACCGGCGAACTGGAGACTGGCTTAGGAGAAGCACTGTCTGCAGTTTTGGACCTCGGCGGCCTAACTCTGTCTGCATCTTTGCGTTTTTTCAGAATCCCGGTAGTCAGATGGTTAACAGACGACATTTCTGGATAATTAAACCGAGAACCGAAATATTTAGAGGGAAAAATATACCGACGACATATAGTGCGCTGATTAAATAAAGCACAAATCCGACAGCAAGGTATGTCATGGTCAGGGCCTAGGCAAGGAATACAGTATACAGTATGAATGAAAATCTTTATGATGTATTTGATTTCCACAAGTAATGCAATTATCAACGTTTACTGACATCAGGAAGGAGCAAGGAAAAAAGTTTCCCCAACGGGGTACTTAGCTTTTAGTTGAAGACTTCGGTTCTGAAACTCTAAGACGAAAATTTCAGGAGTCGGCAGACTGGCACTTGCGAACTGCTTCTGCTTTGAGCACCGCACGGCAAGAAAGATGGCTGTAATGGCGTTGACTGCATGTTTTATATCCCTGATGAGATGAAGTCATGGAAGAAGGGACAGCAACTGACGCAGGACCCAAGACTTTGTTAATCAAGCCGACTGAGGGCAACCTGCAAGCAGATTACCCAAATGTAATGATTGCAACAGTGAAAGACGAAGATCATCAAAAGTTCTACTTACTACACCCAACTTGGAGCTATAGAGACCATGATGTTTATGTGCTTATGCATGAAGCGGCAAACAAGATCTGAGGGAAGGTAGGACAGGTGAGGGACTATGGGTAAGGGGAGGAGCTTAAAGCAGATTCTTGATGCAATGTTGCCGGCTTGGATCCGAATACCCACAGGTTGCAGATAAATGAAGTTAACTACTTCAGATCCTGCATTCCCATACAGCCATAACTGCATTGGCATAGCTATTGGCACAAGGTAAACTTTAGGTTTTACCAGCAGAGCATGGCTGAAGGATTTTCTGGTAATCCAGCTATAGACACTGCAATGAACCATGAGCAGTTAATGGTGAGAAACAACAGGATGACAAGACTTCTGAATGTTGATACAACCCTCTTTGTTGAGTGGTGAGTACTCTTGAGTGAATCTAATACAATTAAAGGGGAAGTAAGGAAGGTATCTGCTGCTAAACTGAGGACTATAGAAAATAACTTGGATGAACTTAATATCAACACGAGAGACTGCATTTTGAAGGTTGTATACAGCTTAAAATTACACCAAGGGGTCTTATGGTTCTTAATATGCACTTGCATGGCAATTGCTACCCTGAATTATTAGCATCTTGGCAGAAAATTGATTTGGAGACTAGTTTCCACTATTTTCAATTGTTGATAGACTTTATTCTGCCTAAAGAAACTGTAGCTTGTGCTGATATCCAACAGCAAGAAAGTGAACTCTATGCACTGATGTTGCCATTTGAGGTTGATCTGGCCATTAATAAGATCATAGACAATGTGAGTGCCTATGAGAGGAAGTTGATTAGCAGAAAGAGGAAGAAACTTAACCATGATTTAAGTGATTTTCATGTTAATCATGTTTTTTTCCTGGCCAAGAACTGTGACAAGTGAGAAACTGAACACCGCAGTACCCTCAGATGCATCTGAAGGCCGTGATGATATGGCCTTGGCTAAGACAGTACCAAGTAGCTCTCCTAAATTAACTACTACATTGAGTATTAGTTCTGTTTATACCACTCCCCCCAATGAAAGCAGTATCAAGATGAATATTAATCAAAGTAGGATGACTTCAGCTATGACCAGTACTGTTGAGCAACTCTTCGTTAGAAGGAAAACCACTGTTGCTTCTGTAGGGCAGGGTTTTCTGAATCTGCCACAGCCTATCAAAACACGTGTGTTGGGTGACTGCTCGCATTCAAGCAGTCACGGGAGAGGGAAGTGGATTAACGGCCACAAAGGAAAGAACAGTTTAAAGAGAATGTGGCTCATGAGAGATGAACGCTGATGCACAATATATCTACGAAGGTACTGTCTGAGGCAAAAGTGTGCATTTTGAGTAAAGGTTTATCTTTCATCCTATCACAGTGTGGTGGATGTTATTTTTGATCTGAAACTGCATGGAATACTACATTGAAGTTACAGTTTGGCGAGACTATTTCTGTCAAGGATGTTGTTTTATTTCGTGAACTTAGTACATTTATTCTTGTCAATAATTCGATTTTAGAAGTGTTTTTGAGAATGTGTGAATCTGAAATTTATAATGTGTTACAGAAAGTTAAAACTGGACACAGGTTTGTTAATTTGTCACCAGAGGAATGGCGTGTTTTACGCTCCCTAATGAATGAGATGAAAAGTGATAAAATCTGCTGACGGGGGCATGGTGGTTGTTATGAACCATGAATTTTATTACAATATAGTTTGAATGCTATGTTGTCAGATAGTGAAATTTATAAATGTATTTCTAAGGTTGAATTATATGGTTTTATTAGCAGTGTTCATGGTTTGCTTTATAATGCCAAGTTAGAAGGAGCCATCCCTGATGATTAGTACAGGTACCTGAAAGTTGATTCACCTCTTGTTCCGTTATTCCTGGGTCTACCCAAGATTCATAAGACCATGATTCATCCTTCGTTTAGACCTATAGTTGCTTGGGGGGGGGGGGGGGTGGCTCACTGAACCTATGTCCATTTATTTACAGAAAAAAGTGAGACCAATGTTGGACACTTATGTTTTTGTGTTAAAAGATATACAAAAATTTATTTTTGATTTGTATGAGTTTTCCAAAGATGATGTGTTTCTAGTTACCTGTTGGTAACACTTGATGTTGTATCACTGTTACCAGTGATGTCTAATCAGCAAGGTATTTTACTGAAATGGGAAGTGATTTGGATGCTAGGCAGATTGATCGTATTGTATTTCTTCTTGAGATGTTTTTGGAGAATAACATTTTTATATTTTGTAGATCAATATGTATGTATACCTTTAAGAAGCTTTCCAGGGGATTTCACGTGTGTATAAATACTGAGCACGTGTGAGCCTGACAGCCATTTTGTAGTAAGCTGTTGAGATGTAAGCATGTATGTCTGTGTAGTCTGTCAGTTAATCAGTTTGTTTATATTTTGTACTGCTGCTATCCATCCTGATGTGTTTCTGTGTAATAAAGCATATAAACAAACTACCCCACCTGTTCGCCTTCACTTGCAAAACAAGATGAGTGACATGATGTCAGAATGGGATCCGAATTCAGTACCGAGAGGTACTCAGTTAATAGTGGAAGTATATAGAGGAATGGATTATCCCTACTGCAAGTATAACTTGCAAAGAAAGGTCAGAAAAAAATTTCAGGTATCAAAACTTACTTAAATGATTTCTTATTCACAAAACATAAAATGAAGCACTCGGAATGCTCTAAACAAATTTCTGGTTAAATGAAATGCCCAAAATTGTGACATATTGATAAAAATATTCATAATAACTACAGAAAATGTTTGAAATAAATTCTGAATTGCATAAAATATATAAAATACAAAACATGACTGGATCTTTTGCTATCAGTTACTTTTTTTGCATTAATTAAAGCTATTTGAGATATCCAAGGTGTAAGAAGTATTTGCAGGTTTGTTCAGTAATACAGTATAGTTATTTCGCAAAATACACCCATTTCAAAGCATATTTTGTAAAGTACAGTATTTCAAAGTATTTATTGTGCATGTGAATGTTATTACAAGTACTAGCTGTGTGTGCATGTTCATATATAATTACAAGTGGGCCTGGATTGCAGTTTTACTATAATTCATTGGCATGGCAGACGGATTTCGAAAACCTGCTCCACTTGTCTTAGATAAAACTGCAGAGAATTGGAAAGTGTTTGAGCAAGACTATGACATTTTCATACAAGCTGCATTTTCTGATAAAGCTAACCATACAAAAGCATTTAGTCTGCTTAATTTAGCTGGTTCAGAAGCCATAGAAAGATAGCGTTCATTTGTGTATGCACCTGCTGCATTTGGAGGAGGGGGGGAAACTGTCATATTGTGGTACCAGCTGAGTCGAGGGAAGACCCAGAGTGCTTAAAATAAAAATTTAGAGAAATGTGTAACCCCCAAACAAACATTACAATGGAAGACCACTTATTTTATACAAGAGATCAAAAGCCTGTTGAAACTTTTGTAGCATATATACAGAGGATATAAAAAAGTTTACATACCCCTGTTAAAATGCCAGGTTTTTGTGATATAAAAAAATGAGACCACAGTAAATCATTTCAAAACCTTTCCCACCTTTAATGTGACCTATAACCTGTACAATTCAATTGAAAAACAAACAAATCTGTTAGGTGCAAAAATATAAAAAATAAAAAACGTACAATATGCTGGCTGCATAAGTGTGCACACCCTTAATTTATACTTTGTTGTATGCGCACACCTTTAAACTAATACTTTGTTGAAGCACCTTTTGATTTAATTACAGCATTGAGTCTTCTTGGGTACACACCTGCCATCAATTAAAGAGACTCTGATTAACCCCAAATAAAGTTCAGCTGTCCTAGTAGGATTTTACTGACATTTATTCAGTTGTCTGTTACAGCAAAAGCCAGGGTTCACAGAGAGCTTACAAAGCATCAAAGGGATCTCATTGTTGAACGGTATCAGTCAGAAGAAGGGTACAAAAAAAATTTCCACAGCATTAGATATACCATGGAACACAGTGAAGACAGTCATCAAAAAGTGGAGAAAATATGGGATAACAGTAACATTGCAAAGAACTGGATGTCCCCTCCAAAATTGATGAAAAGACAAGATGAAAACCGGTCAGGGAAGGCTGCCAATAGACCTGCAGCAACAATGAAGGAGCTGCAGGAATTTCTGGTAAGTATTGGTTGTGTACTACATGTGACAATAATCTCCCATAGTCTCCGTATGTCTGGGCTATGGGGTGGGGTTGCAAGACGGAAGCCTTTTCTTACACAGAAAAACATCAAGCCCCGCTAACATTTGCAAAACAATACATCGTCTCCCAATAGCATGTGGGAAAATGTGTTCTGGTCTGATGAGACCAAGGTTGAACTTTTTGGCCACAATTCCAAAAGGTACGTCTGGCGCCAAAACACCACTTTGCATCACCAAAAGAACATCATCCCTACGGTGAAGCATGGTGGTGGCAAGTATCATGCTTCGGCATTGCTTTTCTTCAGCTGGAACTGGGGCTTTAGTCAAGGTGGAGGGAATTATGAATGAAGAAATGTATTTCTTTCTTTTCTGAAGAAATGTCAAGCAGAGGTCTTTATTTTGCCTCTGAAGAAATGTCAACACTGAAGAAAATGTCCAAAAGTAGACCAGACAAACTCTGTACTACTGTATCTGTTATACTTTATTTGTCTCGGAACATATTCTTGCCAAACAGTTAATTCTGTCAGAGCTATTTCAATTCTATTATAACACAGCTAGACAGATGAATAAGGCACACTTAGTCTAAGATGTCACCCACTGAATGAAACATACTGTCCAGTTTATATACTCTTTTCAACCAATGTTATTTTTAATGTCCTTGTGACTTGTTCTTCTGGTTTCTGTCTGTGTCATGAAAATGTCCATGGTTATTTCATGCCCTTTTTTGGTCCTCTCTGTACCTGAAGAATTCACAAACGTCTCTCCACGTCATCTTTGTGTCACTTGACCTGTCTGCATATTATTTATTTATTTCTGCATCTGAAAGCCAAGAAAGTCAACTTCCTTTTTTTCTATAACAGGATGCATTTACAGTATTGCCCACAACTATATGTTATTAATATCTAAGCTGAACATAACTGTTCTTGCAAAGCAAGCATATTATTTTGAAAACTGTTGTTTGGCCTTGCACATTTCCTTTCACTGTACACACAGTATATTGGGGAAAAGTATTTTGATTTACACAATATCTATCAATTCCCACTTTTTTAAGACCCATGAAAATTGTAAGACAATTTACAACAAAATATGACTTTCAGTACTTTGAATCCCTTGGTCTGTTACAACATATGAATCTCTTGCATTCAATGCTATTTTTTAAAGAGTGTTACATTACCAACGGCTGTTACTTGATGAATACTTTCATTAACACAAATCTTATAATGACGATAGGAGCAATTAATGAGGAAATTATAGTACCCCACCATAGACACATAGCCATTATAACTTATCTATTTTTAACTGTTTTTATGCTTCTTTAAACAAGTTGTCAGTCTTGCAGTTACACACAAGCATTTCAAAATCTTGTCAAGTTAACCCTTGCTTTACAAGGCAAAACATGTACTAGAAACAAGCATATTTATTTTGCACTGAATAATTTCATTATTGCTTTGGGAAAAGAATATTTTAAAAAAAGCAATTTATAGGAAATGTGATCCTCTGTACTTAATAGTTTTTCTTCATTGTTAACAACAGTTACTCGTTTGACAGTTTTATAACACATCTGCTCTGTTATATCTGAGATAGCTCCATAAGTTGCATTTGCTATCAACTTTGTAACTTTTCATATTGCCTTAGTGGCACCATACCAGTGAAAAATTCAGTCTCTGAAATAACACCATTTCCTATGTCCAGCTGTTTTACAATCTTTCCCTATTTTTTTATCATGAACCTCCCCCTTTTCCTGGTGATTTTTTACCATGTCTTCTGGTAATATGCGAGTAATTTTCATTATTGGAACTGCATACTCTATGCAACAGAAATTCTTCTCTTTCATTTCTTCCTTAAAAGAAGTATTGTGTGTTAACTCCCATGCTGATGACCATAGTTTTTATGAAAACAGAGTATCCCTTTTTCTATTTTCGTCAACTGTAAATGTTTTTTATGGCTAATTGTTTTACAACTCTACTTTTATAAGATTTAATGTAATGGCATTTTTCCCTCTGTAAGGAATGTGGCTAAAAACCCAACAGTTTGACTTGTCACATGCCTTTGCAAACACATTTTGCATGTCCAAAATTATATATTTGATTATGTCCCTGTTGTCATGATCTATTATATCTGAGTATCTCTCCCCATTTTTTATTTGCAATTGTTTTAAATTGTCTTGTCTTGTTCATAGAGTGCTATTATAGAAACAAATTTAATCTTTTTAAGACTGTTAACAGACTGTTACTGTACTGATACTGTTTGACTGTTATTAACTCTGATTTTTATGAACCAACATGGTGGGCTGCTTTTGCTTGGATTTTTATTAGCTGAAAAATGTTATTTGTACTGACTCTGTACTTTACTACCTGTATGTATTGCTGTGTATCATTACCCGGATGGCAGTTACATCAGTTTGACTAATGATGTTTTTGCTGTACTAGTTTGTTTATAAGACTGTCTGCTGTTACATTGTTATGTAATACATTATTTTGAAAATATGACATTACAGTCACTGTTTTTTTACCAATATTGATCCTGTTTGCTGTATGCATAAGCTGCCTTTGGAGACATACTGTACTTTTAATGTGGGGGGGGGGGGGGTTGACCCTCTCTTGTTACTATAGAACCTTTTCTTATTTAGGATTTGTCATGGTACTGCCTTAAATGTTACTGCATTTCCAGATGTAGATGTGGACTTATATACCTAACATTTAACTGCATTGTTTAGTTTTGCATATACCATTTGCACTAGGGTAAATGTATTTATTGTATTTGTATTAACTTTAACTTTACCCTGTATTTGTATTAACTTTACTTTAAATTTGTATGGCTGTAGGTTATGTCTGTTTATTTTGAATGTGTCCTGGCTTATTAAACCAGTAAAGTATTTGTTGTCTTTTACTGTCCCCTTTGTTTAATTAATTAACATTGAGTTTTGTATACTAACATTGCCTTCCATTGCTTTAAAAGATCCTTGTACTTTGCTGCCAACTGATAACCTGTATTTTGTTAATTTTATTGCTTTAATGCCTATTGCCTGCCATGATCTGGTATTTTATAGGGTATACTTTATTTTTTATGTATCCCTCTGTGTTTGTTCCTGTGACTGATTGTCCCTTAATGTATTTTCTTTATCTTGATTTCTCTCCCTATTTTTGGGTTTGAAGAAGCACTATTACAACGTGACCTATTTTCTTACAAGTAAAACATATCACATGTTTTTCTGAACTTGGTTGTATATCTGTCTGTAACCCTGGTGGAGCAGAAGCTGCTTGTGTTCCCCCTGTGTTTGTTTTTTGTCAGACCATGTAGTACATCCCCTTCCTTTTACCACGTAGTCTGCAAGCTGTTTTTGTATATTTCCTATGTGCATCTGCAATACTGCGTACTTTTTATCAGACCATGTATTCCATCCCCTTCCTTTCACCATGTAATCTGACTGAGCTGTTTTTGTAAATTTTTTATGTGCATCTGCAATACTGCGTACTTTTTTAAACTGTCTAGCACTTAATCTCAGAGTCTGTAGCTGTTTGTCAGGCAGAAACTGATTTTAAAGCTGCATATGCATTTTGCAGAATGTCATTCATTAGCTGTCTGACGGAACTGCTTTAACATAACATCTTGCCTGACCAAAACATTATTTTGTTTTTTCTGTCATGCTATTTAGACTGTCTGTATAACAATTACGTGAGTCTAGACACTCACCTGTTTTAGCTGCTTGCTTTGCTTTGCCTTTTGCCAAAGCATTTACTGTAGTCTTTCCTGTATATTTTTTTATGTGCGTTGATTTTGACAATACTAAACTTTCCCTGTAAATCACTTTGGGAATGAAGACTCATAACTATCATACTGGAGCATGTTTTAGGGTTTGCCAACATTGTTGATGAATCTCCTTCTGAAACAAACTGGCATGTGTAAATGCAAAAAAAAAAAATTTAAATACAGCATTATTTGAAATAGACCACGCAGTGTATGTCAACCATTGTTTAAATGCCAAAATACTGAAAGAAAATTATAAACAAGACTATTGATATATATCAGCAGGAGAAATAACTGTCATTTCTGCTGAACCCTGCCCAATGTAAACCTTGCTGGGCTTCTTCCGACTGTCTTGTCAGATTAACCTCTGTAGTTTGTGCCCTTAGTAAATGTTGTTGGGCTCTGATTGTTACATTAAACTAGAAATGTCATTATGTAAAGTCTGAATGCTATGCTGAGTCTATTTCCCTAAATGGCATTATTGTCCCTTACTAATGTCTCTAGGGAAATTTTTGAAAAGCTGTGGAAACCTTTTCTTTAAAAGGTTATTATTGATAGTACACTGTACTATGTTAGAACTTTCCCCGTTTGTACATTTGCAATATTTACTATAAATAACATTTTTATGTAGTCTATTACATTACTGACAATCATTACATACACTTGTACTGTATGAGATTTAGGTGACTGCAGAAGGTACATGTAACTGTTGCTTATGTGAAGAACTAATAACGATAGAATCAAACAGATTGTTTATCAGAATAGGATAAATCTTATGGTATGGTTTATATACTAGACTCCTGTGACAAGATAGAAGTTAGGAAAGTTACTTCCACATGTACATTTTGTGTGTGGATTATAGGCATTTATATATTTACAAACACAACTGTTATCTAATGTCTGAACATCAAACATTTCAGATTTACATTTCATGTCTGACAAAGAAGGTTGAACCATGTAAATTTATATATACAATATGTGGGCACTGTAAAGTTAACTGTCTGTACTTGCATCCATGTTATAACTGTGACAAAAGTACTGTAATTTATGCAGAATACAAGCAGGTGATCAGGCTGAAGTCAATCTGGAAAAGGGTGGTGTTTCTCTACAGATGAATTGTAGGTGGTCTGACGCAGGACAACTTCCACGGCGGTGCTCTGTGTTCACCAACGAAGTACTGGAACTGGAACTGTTTCTCTGTTAAAGCACTGGAACTGTGTCTGTTGAACTAACGTAGTAAGTAGTAGGGATCCCTCTGTAATATTAACTGCTGGTAACAGATATATGGTCACAGTCACTGGCCAAGGCTCGTCACTGAAGAAATGTATCTCTTTTTTTCAGAAGAAATGTCAAGCAGAGGTCTTTATTTTGCCTCTGAAGAAATGTGACTGAAGAAAATGTCCAAAAGTAGACCATACAAACTACGTACTACTGTATCTGTTATACTTTGTCTCAGAACAAATTCTTGCCAAACAGTTAATTCTGTCAGAGCTATTTCAATTCTATTATAACACAGCTAGACAGATGAATAGACTAAGGCACACACAGTCTAAAACATCACCCACTGAATGAAACATACTGTTCAGTTTATATACTCTTTTCAACCAATGTTATTTTTAATGTCCTTGTGACTTGTTCTTCTGGTTTCTGTCTGTGTCATGAAAAAGTCCATGGTTATTTCATGCCCTTTTTTGGTCCTCTCTGTATCTGAAGACTTCACAAAAGTCTCTCCACATCATCTTTGCGTCACTTGACCTGTCTGCAAATTATTTATTTATTTCTGCATCTGAAAGCCAAGAAAGTCAACTTCATTTTTTTCTATAACAGGATGCATTTACAGTGAAGCCCATAACTATAGGTTATTACTATCTAAGCTGAACATAACTGTTCCTGCAAAGCAAGCGTATTATTTTGAAAACTGTTTGGCCTTGCACTTGCACATTTCCTTTCACTGTACACACAGTATATTGGGGAAAAGCATTTTAATTTACACAATATCTATCAATGAACAGTTCCAAATACCAGTCACTTTTGACCAAAAACCTTCAGGCATCTGCTAGAAAGCTGAAGATGAAGAGGAATTTCACTTTTCAATATGACAATGACCCCAAGCATACATCCAAATCAACAAAAGAATGGCTTCACCAGAAGAAAATTAAAGTTTTGGAATGGCCCGGCCAGAGCCCAGACCTAAATCCAATAGAAAATCTGTGGGGTGACCTGAAGAGTGCTGTGCACAAGAGATGCCCTCGCAATCTGACAGATTTGGAGCGCTTTTGCAAAGAAGAGTGGGCAAATACTGCCAAGTCAAGATATGCCATGCTGATAGACTCCCTACCCAAGAAGACTGAATGCTGTAATTAAATCAAAAGGTGCTTCAACAAAGTATTAGTTTAAGGGTGTGCACATACAACAAAGTGTTACTTTAAGGGTGTGCACACTTATATAACCAGCATATTGTATGTTTTTTTATTTTTTATATTTTTTCCTCTAACTTATTTGTTTTTTAATTGACTTATACAAGTTATAGGTCACATTAAAGGTGGGAAATGTTTTGAAAAGATTTATTGTGGTCTCATTTTTTTGTATCACAAAAACCTGGCATTTTAACAGGGGTGTGTAAACATTTTATATCCACTGTATTTAACTTGAGAAACAAAGCAAAAATGTGCAGATTTGGTGGTTTAAGGGATGAACTGATAAAAGACAGATTTGTTTGTGGTATTAAAGATGATGCTGTGAGGGGGCGTGGCCAAGGATGAACACAGGATAGCAGCAGATTTCTTCAGCTCCACCAATTTCACAGCACTGACAGGAAATAATTACTTTAAAAATTAATTTATGAAGTAATTTTCTTTCTAAATACATTTGGAATATATATTTCTTAAACAATATCTAAAAAAGAAAGAGAATTTTAATAATATTCCTGTCAGAAAACACCTTGGAAATTTTTCTGTCAGCTCCTCTGTTTGAAATGAGTTCCAGTAAGACAAATTCTCAAGATTCCAGCATCAAGAAAGAACTTCAGTCTCTGATATCTACAATCCAGCAACTTACTGCCAAAATGGATAAACTGGATACTAAAATTGATAACTTTATAGAAAAAACTACAAAACAAATAGATTTGTTACATATAGACTTGCAACAACAGAAGACTCAGATTACAGGCATAGAAGAGACTGTAAATGACATGGAGAATAGAATCCAAGAAGAAGAAATCAACATTGAGTTTTTGCTGAAACAGAACACACATCTACAAACTAAACTTGATGACCTGGAAAATAGATCTAGGCGAAATAACATTAGGATTTTTGGACTGCCAGAAAATATAGAAGGTAACAATATTACTTCTTTTTTAAATACATGGCTCCCTAAAACTTTAGACTTGCCAGAAGCATTTTCTTTTGGTATCGAAGGTGCCCATAGATCCATATCTAATTCTAACTCTAACAAAAAGTATCCTAGATCAGTTATAGTTAGATTTCTATCATCTTTTGATAAAGAGATGGTACTTAAATCTGCTTGGGCTAAAGCACCTGTTAAAATTAATGAGGCAACTGTGCGTTTTGACAATGACTATTCTTCCTTGGTAATAACTAAAAGAAAAGTTTTTCTGCCATTAATAAGAGAGCTTAAGAAAGCACAGTTTAAAACCTACCTTCTGTTTCCTGCCAAACTAAAAATCTTTCTTCCTGATGGCCCCAGAATTTTTGAAGACTTAGACTCTGCATTGCTGTTTATCAAAAAAAAAAATAAGATTTTGGATAACATAGAGGAAATGGAATGTGCTAGTCCTTCATTAAAGAGGTTGGCAACAGAAGCTTCATGGAAGACTTCAGAGAAGAAAAAAAAGACTAAAATACAAATGACTTGTTCTATGTTTTTTCTTTTTTTTTCTCTCTCTCTTTTTTCTTCACTATTAATCTTCTTAAATACAGTTACTGCATTTTCAGAAAGCCACAAATATTCTGAAAAAGATTTAATCAAAGTTATTTTCTGTGTACAAAGAACTGTTTTTGTTTCATAAATAGTCAAAATATCTGAGGAACTAATAACAAGCTATCAATCAATCTGTTTCTCTTTGTGACAAAGAGACTCAAGGTTAGTAATGTGATACATTTTTTTTTCTTTTGTTTTAAATAATGACATTCTTTTTAGATTATGCATTCAGTAAGGGGTGGGGGAGGGCAGGGAGAGAAGTGTAATGAAAATATGATAAGTGGAATAATAACTTATTAATTCCTTGTAAAAAAGTATATGTGCTGTTTAAATACTGTTGCTAATTATTTTCCCATGATTCTATTGCTTATACTTGTTTACAAATAATCTGTCATGCTTTAATTACTAATAATTAGAACTAAATAGTAGTAAATAATATGTTTCATATCTATCTTTATTAATATAAACAGCAAGTAATATTCCACTGTAGATACTTTTTATAGCTTTCTTTTTTATTTTTCTATTTCTTCTCTTACTCTCTTTTTATTTTCTACTCTCTTTTTTTTTCTTTTCTCTCTCTCTTTTATATAAGTACATTTACATGCTTTTGATATTACTGATACAGGCAAATAATAAGATTTGTATAAAAAATTGAATAGGGACATAAAAAATTAGTTGTATTATTTATTAATAACTGTGGGCTTAGTTTCACTGTCATGGAGGCTGTAATAACTTGTAAAATACTTCGCGAAGGTTTTGCTCTGTTTAGTTTCATTTATATTGCTAAATGAATGTCAGTCACTTGCATTTATCAAAATTCCCGCCAGAATGTTAAGGGAGACAATTTGGGATGTGGGTTACCTCGTGAATAGTATCCTCGAGTTGTTTTAAAAGCTTCAACACTCAGAATTCACGCAGAGAAGCTGAATACAGTCAATTTGAACTCTGACCCCTGAATTCACACTGACACATCGCAGATTCAAGAAGAACACTCTACCAGGAAGTAGAACTGCTGCAAATGCGACTCTGCGATGGAAAATGAACTCTATAACATTTAAATGTGGGTTATTTTTTATAACTACTTACTTATTCATGTTATATTTTATAAAATATGAAAGTTATAATGATTTTAAATGATTCAGTATCCCATAGTAAGCAAATGTGATATTTTAGAAGGCATAGAAAGTAAAACATATATACATATGTTTTTGAAAGTTTACTTGACTGTCACATATTAATGTATGTAAATACTTATGATTTAAACATATACAATGCTACAATTCATTTGACTTATCTAACTGACAAGCATAAATATCATTATGATTTTATCTTAAAGGAAGTTGTCATGTGACATTTTAAAGCAGCAGTTCAGATATATAAAATACAGATGGCTTTCTTCACAATAATGCAAGTATATATGGGAATTTGCATAGCTATGCAGTATGATTTGTAACCATTTTTATGAACATAAATATTTTATTTTACTGGCAATAATAAGTATGAGAAAAAAGCTTTGATGCAAGTAATTTAAAGTCTTTTAGAAGCTGTTAACTGCATTTCTATGACAGAAAATAGGTACATTTTAATATATGTAATGTCTGAACCATAATAGCCTAAGTTAGTGACTTTAAATGAACATCAGAACTTAATTTTGCAAACTTTGAATAAATTAATATGTAGATATGCCCTCTTTTTTTTTTTTTTCTTTCTCTCTCTCTCGCTTCTTTTATTTCTCTCTCTCTTCTTGGTTCCTAATATCAAGTTTATTTGAATGTTATTTGATTATAACTGTATTATATTAAATAGATGTACATAGCAGTATGAATTGTTTTTAAAAGTTTCTATTTGTTTATATGATGCTGATTTATCTAATGTTTAGCTTTGTCTTACTAGATAATCTAATTGAAAGATGTTAACTTTAGTTAATAATAACTAGTATTAAATTGATAAGGTGGCAGCTGAAATACTGCTGCTTAGGGTAGGGGGTTAACTTGAGTGGTATGTGCTACTCAAAGTTGGAGTTTTTAACTCCAGGCTGGGTGCAAGGTTTAATCCTTATATTATTTTCTTCTGTTTACTGTTGTTTGTATATAGTTCTGACATCCACAATACATTTTGTAACCTCATTGTCACTACAAACAAAATTGAAGCTTATACAAAATCCCATAAGAGTTTCAATAAATACAACTATATTTAATTGTACACCTAAAGGAGGAGGTATAACACTACTTATTTTGTTAATTGTTATTCTGATTATAAGTTTTATATGTTTTAAAAATGCCAAATGACTTCCCTAAAAGGAATTTCTTTAAACATTAATGGACTGAATAATCCATGTAAAAGGGCAAGCTTAATGAGATACATTAATTTACATAAGGCCAACTTAGTATTCCTTCAAGAAACACATCCCTTGAAAAAAAAGATATTGATAAATTAGACACAAATAAATATACAGTATTAGTTAGTTCAGAGCACACTCAGAAAAAAAGAGGAGTTGCTATTTTATGGAATAAAAGTAAGCCCATTCCTAAAACTATTAAGTCTTATGAAGATGATAAAGGAATGTTTTGTATGGTTACAATACAAATTAATGGAAAGACATATACATTAATCAATGTATATTGGATACCAGGAATTGGTATTAATACAGTGAAATACCATCTTAATAAGATCATATCATTCTCTACAGGAGATATTATTTTAGCAGGTGACTTTAATTGTATCCTACATGAAAAAGATACTAATCAGATAGACTCAAAATCATTACCATACACCTTTTTTTCTAACAGATATAAAACATTCAAAAATAGAGTCTTTATTTCTAACCAGATGGTAACAGAGTTAGTTAACTCTAAAATCATTTTGTGTCCTATATCAGATCATAATTCAATTGTCTTTGAGTTCATGATAAAAAGTACTTACAATGTTCAGATCAAAAGGATACCAGCATACCTAACTCAACTAAAAGACTATAAAGATTATATACTTTCAGAAGTGCAACATTTTTTAGACATAAATAATACTCCTGAAGTCTCCATTGTTTATGTCTGGGATGCTTTAAAATCATATCTATATGGACAAAGTATCAGATGGTATAATAATAAAAGGAAATCTTGGGATAAAGAATTATTAGATATTCAAAGTAAATTAGACTCTTATAAGCATAATAATAAAGAAAATATTATGGACAAAAAAGTCATTGAAGAAATAAACAAACTAAATGAGAAATACAAAGAAATTTTAACTCAAAGTTAAAATAACTTTAGAGAAATACAAGTTTTTGTCTTACTCAATAAGTCCCAAATACTTACATAGACTTAAAAATAAAACAAAAAGGTTGAATAAGCAAAACCATATCAAAGAAATTTTCTCTCTAAGGAAAAAGAAGAATGTTTCTAGTCTACCAGAAATATTAGATGAATTTAGAAATCACTTTCACAAAATTAATCATAATAACATTAACATGGAACCTAAAGATAAAATAAAGGCATTTATAACTACAAACATGAATAAAAAACTTAATAAACAACAGACTAAACTATTGGATAAAAGTATTTCATATACAGAGGTTGTTACACAAATAAACAAGCTTAAATCAAACAAAGCACCAGGTAATGATGGTATTATACCAGAGATATATAAAATTATTTCTAAAAGTACATACTCATTAATACATAAGGTTTTTATTTTGGCCCAAAATGAGCTAATAACTCCCCCATCTTGGCAATACACATTTATTTCGCCAATTTTGAAACCCAATAAAGATCCAACTAGATGCACTTCATATCGACCCATTTCATTACTTAATGTTGATTATAAAATGTTTATGAGTATTTTTGCTGATAGATTGAAGACAATCATCCCAGGCATTATAGATATAGATCAGACAGGCTTCATTGTAAATAGAAATACTTTTGATAATATAAGGAGAACTTTAACGTTAATTGATTTTGCAAATAGGAAAAGAAAGATTTAACACTTATTAGTCTCGATATAAGTTCAGCATTTGGTTCAGTAAGTTGGGACTACTTGTTTACCTTACTGAAGTGCACAAACTTCTCAGATGCATTTGTAAATCTAATTGAACATCTATATAAAGGAGCATTGGCTTACATTAAGATAGGAACATATGTCTCACAAAAATACCCATTTTAAAAAGGTACAAAACAAGGGTGTCCACTCTCTCCACTATTATTTACTTTAATAATGGAGCCTTGGGCTAATCTGATCAGAAACAGTACTGATATAGAGGGATTTGAAATAGATGAAAATACAACATCTAAAATTCAACTTTTTGCAGATGATGTTCTAATTACATCAGCAGGATCTAATTCTTCTATGTAGTCCCTATTTGATAAAATGATGAATTTTAAAAATATTTCTGGTTTAATATTCAATGAAGAAAAAACTAAAATACTACCTATATATACACGAAAAAATGTTCTCATTAGTGATTTTAGTAAATATATACCCAATTCAGGTCAGATAACTTATCTAGGTATAATATTAACTAAATATATCAAATCTATTATACATAATAATTATAATACCTGTCTTCTTAATATACAAAATCTTTTCAATACCTGGAATAATATGTTTTTTTACTATGGAAGAGAGACTTACAATTATTAAAATGATAATATTCCCCAAGATATTATATTTAATACAATCAATAATACTCCCACCTTCAAAAATAATTATCAAGAAATTGAATACACTAATGTTAAATTTCCTATGGGCACCTAATAGACCTAGGATTGCATTAAAGAAACATACTAATAGCTGATCTCAAGGGGGCATTTCTTTTCCAGACTTTAACTTATATACTATCTCTTCTATTATAAAAGTTATTACTTTGTTAATAGATCAGTCATATGTTGCAAAATGGAAAGATTATTGGGAACTAATTAGTATTCACTTCATGAAAATCTCTTTAACACATAAAAATATGATTGTAAATAACTCCATGCTATGGTTACTAAAAGAATTCTGTACTTCACCTATTACACCAAAATATATAGTTAGTTATTCATTAAACATTATTATTAGTTATCGTAATTTTATATTCATGCATCCTAAGTATAAGGAATGGAACTTTATTATATTCCCTATAATGTATACACGAAGTATGCTTTTGTCATCCACTTCTGAAAGAACTCATTTAGTCACAGAAAATGATCTAAAGTACTGGTATCAGTTGCTATCTGATAATAAAGTTAAAAGTTTAGACTTCTTAAAACAAGAATTTGATCTGAGAGAAACTTGTTGGTTAGAAGTTCAGACCTTCAGACAACATCTCATTAATAAAATTGATTTAATATCTATAACAGTTAAAGAATCTATTCCAACACTGATTGATTACTTGATATTAAATTTACAACATAAAGTTTCTGATAAAGGTAAGCTTTCATACATACATAAAATTATTAGAGAAGAAACTTATTACAATGTAGATACCTATTTGAATTATTTTACTTTCATTAATGGTGAATTACCAAATCAACAAGATAAACAATATATATTGGAATCTGCCTATAAAACTACTTCTTCCATTATCTGGAGACTTTTTACTTGGAAATTTTTACATAGATCCTTTTATACACCTTTGATGATGTATAAAATAAATAATAAAGACAATCTATGTAAAAGATGCAATGTAGAAATTAATGCTGATTGGGCACATATGTTTTATGACTGTATAAAATTGAATGAATATTGGAAGTCAATTAATGATTTTTTGCAGGCTCTTTTTACAGATAATTTCATTATTTCTAAATCTCTTATATTATTCAACACTCCTGTACCTCAAAGTGTTAAAAGGTTAAGCTTCCCTTGTTATGGTCTATTCTAGCAGTGGCTAGAAAAATAATAACCAGAAATTGGATTTCAGATACACCTCCTTCGTTTAATGAATTTAAAAATGTTATGACTGTAGTGTGCCATATGGAATTGATGACAATAAAATCAAGAACTACTAGAAAAACATCTTACTATATTATATGGGATACTTTACAAAATTTGTTAAAAAAATCTTAACTTCAATAGCATGGTATTTTAGTTTAATTAATTGATTTGATTGTAGTGGATGTCTTTGTAAATACTTTGGTTATTTTATTGAATGTTATAACCATTTCTATTTTAATTACTTGTATAAAATTGTTATGATATTTATTTTATATGTTAAAAACAATAAACTTGTTTAAAAAAAAAAAAGATGATGCTGTGAGAAAGATTTTGCTTTGTGACAGTGATTTAACTTTGAATAAGGCCAATGAGATGTCAGATATATGAACTGACAGAAAAGCACACAAATATGCTTAGAAATGAGAAATGCATGCTTCCAGTTATTTCTAAAGCTAATGTTGATAATATGCAGCACTTACTTAAAATAAACAGGCCCAAGCACATGGCAGCAACTGTGAGCCCTGCAACAGTCACCGGTAAACCCCATAGCTTTCTAGCAAATTCCAGAGTATTACAGTCTCAGTGAAGCACAATGGTGAGTCAGCAAACAAGTATAAGAGTAAGGGCACATGCTCACCTAGCCTCAATCAATTGTAACTGTGGTGGAAATCATGAGTCTAAGAGAGAAAAGTGCTTAGCTTTTGGTCACAGTGCCACAGATGTAAAAAGTGGAATCATTTATAAAGATTTTGTAAATCAAAAAGGGTTCATTCTTTTATTAAAAGAGAATATTCAGAGACACGTTGATCAGTTAGAAAGTTGTGACCCTACTTTCTATGTTGATGATGTATCAGTGCTTAATGAAACAGTCAATGCAGTTGATTTATGGGCAAAGAATGAAGTATTTTGTACTGTTCGGATAAATGGAAGACCCCCAGAGCTCAAAGCTGATACAGGTTCAAAGTGCAACGTTATGTCAGCAGAAACATTTGCTAGAGTATGTGCTGGTGAGAAGCTTGATCTGGCAAAGTGTGTGAAGCTTGTTGCTTATGGTGGTGAAGAAATTCAAACTGAAGGTTCAACAGTGTTTTCGTATTACTTTGCTGAGAACAGCTATGACTTGCAATTTTATGTGGTCAAGAGGCACTTTCATTCATTATTAGGCCTCAGAGACAGTTTGAAATGGGACTGCTTTCATTTAATATGGAAGTCCACCATATAAGCTTATGTTGATATTTTCGAAGACAAACTAGGCAAACTACAAGTTGTGTACTCCATGAAGTTAGACCCAGAGGTCAGTCCAGTTGTCAGACCAACCCAGAAAGTTCCAGTAGCTATGCAGAACAGAGTCAAAGTTGAGCTAGATAAAATGGTACAGCAAGGTGTCATTTGTCCAGTTGATGAACCAACTGAATGGGTATCTTCCATGGTCGTAGCTCATAAGAAAAGCTCAGATGATATCAGAATATGTATTGATCCATGTGATTTGAACAAAGCACTAAAAAGACATCATCCAATGCGTACAGTTGAAAAAGTCACTGGTCTTATGTCAAACGCCACAGTTTTTTTCTGTCTTGGATGCAAAAAGTTCATTTTGGCAAATTTTGCCAGACTGAAAGTCTTCATTGCTGACTACTTTCAGTACTCCTTTTGGCAAGTACAGATTTTTAAGAAACCATTTGCGATAAACTCTGCCAGTGAAGTATTTTAGCATGCAATGGAGCAACTTTTTTTGGGTATCCATGTACTATAATAGAGGATGATATTCTAGTAGGAGGTAATGGTGAAGTTGAGCATGACAGAAACCTCAAAGTTCTGAAGACAGCACATAAAGTGAATCTTAAGCTGAATCCTCAAAATGCAAATTCAGGCTACGAGAAGTTGCTTATGTTTGGTCATTTATTTACCAGTTCAGGCTTATGACCAGATCCTTCTAAGCAAACAGCAATTCTTGAGATGCCAGTTCCAGATGATGTTCAAGCCCGACAAAATTTTTTTGGCCTGGTTAACTATCTAGGCAAGTTCATCCTGTGCTTGAGCCAACTTTCAGCACCATGTAGAGAGTTGACACACCAATATGCATCTTGGTCATGGTTAGAAAAACACCAAAGAGCATTTGATGTCCTGAAACAGAAAATTGCCAGTACACCAACTCTCAGATATTATGATGTCCACAAACCAGTTACTCTTTCTTGTGATGCTTCAAAATTTGGTCTTGGTGCAGTCACTCTTCAAGAGGGTAGACCAGTAGCCTATGCATCCAGAACTCTTACCCAAACTGAAATACAATATGCACAAAGAAAGAGTTCTTGGCAATTGTGTTTGCATGTTCAACGTTCCATGATTATATTTAAGGCAGACCTATCCAAATTGAAACAGATCACCAACCTCTATTAACTATTGAAAAGGCCTCTGCATACAGCTCCTGCCACACTGCAACGCATGATGGTAAAACTGAAAAAGTATAATTTCAAGCTTGTTTATAAAAAAGGCAAACTTCTTTATCTTGCTGATACATTATCCAGATCGCCCAGAAATACCACTGAACATCATGAAAATGAGAAACTTGATTTGAGAAGCTCAACTACTTTATCAGTCGAGGATGGCCGTCAAAACAATCTTGCTTACCAGTAGATGTACAACCTTATTATCCTTACAGAAATGAGATTTTGTTTGACAATGGCATTATTATGAAACATCCTAAAGTTACTGTTCCAAAATCCTTGCAACAAGAGTATATCACTGTTTTGAATTGTGGCCACCCAGGAGCAGATTCTACAAAAACAGGGGTGATTGAACTGGTATTTTGGCCTTCTATGTCAAGGGACATTGAGAGAGTAGTTTCACCTTATTCTATACGCAATAGTACTAAGCCACATCAACAGAAAGAACCACTCCAGCTAAACCAGATTCATGAACTACCTTGGTCAACAGTAGCTGCAGACATTTTCGAGTGGAATGGTCAACATTACTTGGTGTTAGTAAACTCTTATTCAAATTGGTTCAAGATTGACGTACTTCTTAATCTAGCACCCAATACTGTCATTACTAAGATGAAGCATCATTCTGCAGTCGATAGTAGTCCACACAAAGTTATTTCTGACAATGGTCCACACTTTACAAGCCAACAGTACAAAAGATTTGCTGAAGAGTGGGACTTTAATCATGTTACAAGTAGCCCTGAGTATCCCATCAAATGGTTTGGCAAAATGTGCAGTTCAAACTGCGAAACAATTACTAGAGAAGTTAAAACGAGACAATAGTGATGTTTTCTTGAATCTCTTAAATTTCAGAAATGTTCCTCATGATAAACATCTTGGTTCACCTGCACAGAGACGTCTATCGAAGTAAACCAAAACCATGGTACCAATGAGCAGCACATTACTGGTTCCATTTGTCAAGAGCAAATCACTGAAAGCCCACTATCCTAGAAGTCCTATTATGATAAGACCAGCAAACTGCTCGATCCATTACAAGATGGGGAGATAGTGAGGATGCAAATGGCAAAAGGTTTTGATTGGATTGGAGTTGTAAAAGGTGTGTGTCCAGAGCCAAGATCGTACATTGCAGAATTGCAAGGAGCAGAATTTAGACGGAATCAGAAACATTTGGTCCCGGTGTCTTAGCCTGTGTTGCAGTATCATACCTGCGAGAAAGACTATATCTCAGAGTGAGTTATCCAGCATTACAGTTCATAGGTAGGTACTAGGCTATCGGCCCAAGGGCCTACATAAGCCTAGCTAACAAGGTTCCCTGGCTTACGCCACCCAAGAAAGTTATTTTCCTGTGCCACTGTTGAGCAGACACACAGACGTGATCCCCGGGTGTATTTTCCTATTTCCCATCCACTCATCAAAATTTTTCTTGAAGAGTGCTAATGAAGAACTTTGCTTGACATAGCTGGGTAGCCTGTTCCAGAGTATGGGAAGTCTCTGGGACAGGAATCTATCCCTCCAGCATGTCCTGTTTATTGTGGTGACAAGGTTTAGGTCCCTAGAGCGTGTAGCTTGGAGGGATTGGGATTTCTTTAGGTGTAGCATGTCCAACAGCTCTGGGTTTGACATAGCTTTATATGTTAGGCAGAGATCACCTCGGAATAGGCGATATGCTATGGAGTAAAGCTGGAGTTTTTTGAGATGGTCAGTGTAGGGCATTTTAAAAAAGTTCCTGATGCGAAGTCCAACCCAAGGATCACAGCTCGAACAGAAGGATGCAAACAACAAGTTTATTGTGCAACGAGAATAATCCACAGAGCTCCAACACAAAACACAAGTAGACACTGGTTAAGCGCTTTCATCTGCAATCGGCAGACTTCCTCAGAACGTAGGGCATTTGTTTGAGTCCAGTAATCCTCTTTGTGAGGTACTTCTGTGGCCTTTCCAGCTGCTGCAAATGTCTTGTGAGGTACATTCCAAAAGGGGCATTGCACTCTATAATGGGTCTAATGAGTGTCGAGTAGAGGGGAACAATGACCTCTTTTTTCCTGGATGAGAACCCTTTTATGATGAGGTGTGCCACGTAGAAGGACTTCCTGACTACTGTGGCGATGTGACTATCAAAGGAGAGACTACTGTCCACCTGGGTCCCAAGGTCTCATCACATATTCCGTGTTAAGTAGATTGCTGCCTATGTGGTAGTTCATGGGTACAGAGTTTTTACCAAAGGGGATGACACTGCACTTTCTGGCATTGAGCTTGAGGCCATGGCTCTGACACCAGGCATCTGTCTCAGCGAGGCCCTTATTTAGGATGTCCACATCATTTGGGGACTTGACTATGGCTCCTAGTTTGCAGTCATCTGCGAACTTCATTAGCCAGAGGCCTTCTGTGTTGGCCTGTACTTCAGAGAAGTAGATACCAAACAGGAGAAGTCCCAGGACTGAACCCTGTGGTACTCCACTTGTCACTGGTTTGAGGTGAAATTTGGAGTCTGCAACTTTTACAGTGTGGGTTCTGTCAGTGAGCCAGTTGTAAACCCATCTTGTGACGTAGGGATTTATACCTAGTTTAGCTATAATTCCGGAATGGGGGATGGTGTTGAACGCCTTGGCGAGGTCAAGATAGGCTGTGTGAACCACCTTACCCTCATCTACGGCTTTGGTGACTGCCTCAAAGAAGTCGATCAGGTTCAGGAGGCATGATCTGCCTTTCACAAACCCGAAATGGGTGGAATCCAGAATCTCGAGGTTACCATTGTCTTTGTTTATGAGTTCCATGATGATACGTTCCATGGCCTTGCAGACCAGGCTCGTCAGGCTAATAGGGCGATAGTTCCTGGGATCAGTGGTGGCTCCCCCTTTGGGGAGAGGGATAACTGTTGCTGTGTGCCATTTCAGTGGGCACAAAGCCTGATGCGAGGCTATTATTGAACATGGTGCTTGTTCCAGTAAATATCCCTATTCCTGAGAAGAATCCAGAAACTCCAGAATCTGTCTTTTTACCAATGACTGTCCCTGTT
>NC_056733.1:741369903-741527403 GCF_019279795.1 Protopterus annectens | reverse complement strand
ACTTGCCTCTGGCCGGGTCACAGAGAGTCCCTTGTTTAGGTGACATTCCTGAGCCCACCACAAGAATTCTTTTGAAGGCAAGGTATTATTTGAATGACAGTGTCCAAATCCTGGCAGTGCTGTGTCCATACATTTTGAGATACCATTGTAACTTCCTCATATGCAGTTTGGCATTGGGAAGCACCAGAATACAAGATGCCATGAACCCTAATGCTTGAAGGACTGTCCTTGCAGTCAGCACGGACTGATGAGATAGTTGATGGAAGTAAAGTGACAGACTCTTTTGTTTGTCCGGGGTTAAAAAGGCCATCTGGGCTGCTGTATTCAGTCTCACACCCAGAAAGCACATGTCTTGAGAGGGTACTAGACTGGACTTTATTTCGTTCACAGAATACCCTAGGCATCTTAGCACTGCGATAACATATTCCAGGTGCTGTAGAAGAACTTCTTTTTCTTGAGCCAGAATCAGGCAGTCGTCCAAGTAAGGATAGATTTGAATTCCTTGAAGCCTGAAATAAGCTATCACTGGAGCCAGAACCTTTGTGAATACTCTGGGCGCAGTAGATAAGCCAAAGGGCAATGCAGAGAACTGATAGTGAGAATTTCCAGCTCGAAACCGCAGATACTTCCTGCAACTTAGCCTTATAGGCACATGAAGGTAAGCTTCTTTGAGATCTAAAGTTACCATCCAGTGATTTTTGCCCAGCAGAGGTAAAAGCTGTTGTAACGCCAACATCTTGAACTTGGGAATGTCCAGATAAGTGTTGAGGATAGATAAATCCAAAATTGGTCTCCACGTGTTTCCCTTCTTTGGTACAAGGAACAGGCGAGAATAAAATCCTAGGCCCCTTTCTGATACAGGGACTGGCTGAATGGCCCCTATGTGAAGTAACTGAGAAACTTGCTTGTGAGCCTCTTTTCTTTGTGGAGGAGGAACGTCTGGCATGCCTTTGAAAGGGGGCATTGTATGGAAATAAAATCTGTAACCGTGGTGAATGATATCCAACACCCATTTGTCTTGAGTAATTAAATCCCAATTTTCTTTGAAAAGAGACAGTCTTCCTCCTAAAGGAGCTGCCAAACGTGAATCTGCTGGCAGCTGAAAAGACAGGTCATTGGGTCTGTTTACGAAAGGACTGACCCCTGCCCTCACCAGAAGTCTGAGCAGGTGAACTCCCTGTTCTAGGCCTAAAAGAACCTTGAGCCCTGCCCCTACCACGTCTAGACCTACCCCTAGACTGAGAATCATAAGCAGGATATGTCCACCCCTTAGCAGGCCAATTTCTACTAAACTTCGGTGGCTGCACCTGCAAAAAATCTTTAACAGTTTGCATAGACTTAGCTTTGTCCTCCATTTTCTTTAAAACTGCTTCCACAGGTGATCCAAACAACACATCAGACTGTAAAGGAGCATCCAAAATCCTTGTCTTAACATGCTCAGCTAAATTCTGATCCTTCAACCAGGCATGCCTGCGAAGAACAGAACTGGTAGCAGCCACCCTCGAGGAGGCCTGTACAGCATCAAAACCACATTGCAAAGAATGCTTACCCACTTGTTCAGACACATGAACCAAATCCAGCAACTCTTTACACTCAATACCTTCCGCCAAAGCATCCACCTTAGATTTCAATTGCGAAAGGAGATAATTCTGATATTTTAGCATGTGAAACTGACAATTCAAAGCTCTCATGGCTAGAGTGGAAGAAGTATACACTTTCTTTCCCCACCTATCCAAAGCCCTTGCCTCTTTATCAGTGGGAACAGGATTTTTAACCACAGAAGCCTTAACACCCTTAGGCCCTTGAGAAATAGTTTCTGGGTCCGCCCTAGGACTCTTAAACAAATATTTATGAGCTTCGGGCACCCTATAATACCTATCAGGCTTAACAGGAGCAGGAGGCAAAGAATCAGGGTTCAGGGAAGCCTCTGCAAAAACATCTTCCACCACATTCAACACAGGAGGAATAGCTAAAGGCCTATGCTGGGGTAAAAACAAGAACTCCCTAAGCCTTTTCCTGGAGTCAGAGTAATCCTGGCCTTCCCATTTAAAGTGCTCCCTCATAGAATGCAAAGTCTCTGAAAATGAGAAATCCTCAGGCGGAGAAGCTGTAGGAGTGGAATCATCCACATCAGAATCAGAATAAGTGGGATACTCCTGCATATCTTCCACAGAAGATTCTGAAGCCTCTGAACACTGTTCAAAACTATCAAACTCCGGTTCCACTCTAGGCCTCTTATCAGGCGGGGGCATAGAACCCCTAATCATAGTAATCAAATCTTCTGCCATTTTAAGCATATGTTTCTTAGGTACAGAACCCGAAATGCTAGGAGAAGCCCCCACTGAAGCTGAACTAGGCCTACCTCTGAAAGAAGTTTTGGTAACAGAAGGAGAAGCTCTAACTACCTTGGGAAGAGAGGGAAGAACAGTCACCTGAGAAGCCCCCTCAGCCTGGCCTACCTCCTGAGAAGGCACATCCTGTAAGAGTATAGTTTCTGCCTGGGACTCCATGGAAACTCCTGGCAAAACCTCCGGCTCCACTGAGCCTTCTAAAGAACCGACGTCCGGGACTGCCGGTTCCTCAACCCTAGGCTTCACTGTTTTATCCTTGCGCTTCTTGGAGGAAGCGGCCGGAGCATCCGACGGCATTTTATAATTGCAACGCTTCCCAAACACTAACCTGGCACAGTCTAACCTCCTCTTAATAGTGCGTTTGTTAAACCTAGCACAAGAGCGGCAACCAACAACGTCGTGCTCAGGCCCTAAACAAGGTATACACAAGGTATGATAATCCCTATGAGGTATCTGTTTCCCACAAGAAATACAGTTATTCACTTTTTCTGACATCCGGTAAAATACTGAGGCAAGAAAAAACCAAAATGTTCCCCAACGGGGTACTTAGCCAACTCTGTTTCGGTCTGAAACTCCGGTTTCGGAAATATTTCAGTACGCCAACCTGCACTCGCAAAATTGCTTCTGCATCGGACCATGCGGCAAAAAAGACTGAGGATATGACGTCGGTCATGCGCATTAGTACTCTGACGTACTGACGTCAGTCTAATGCGCCCTGACCGACGTCAGCCTTATACTCTGGTATTCGGGCCGACTGGACGCGGACTATACCCAATAGTCAGGACTGCAGCAATGGAAGACGAAGAACATCTAGTAAACTCCACTCCTCCAGTTGGCAACAAGTAGGCCCCAATAAAGGCAGTCCCAAATCACACTCAAAGGATAAATCCAATGGACGGCTCAATAATGTTTGACTGCGGAATAAACTTTACACATTATCGAGTCGTCCACTGGATTTATCCTTTGAGTGTGATTTGGGACTGCCTTTATTGGTGCCTACATGTTACCAGCTGGAGGAGTGGAATTTACTATTTATATAAAGTAAAACAAACCACATTAACATGTTCACAGTTATAATCACAGATAATCTTCTGTGGAACATAATCAATCTAACATTACATAAGCTGGTCAGTTACTGTATTCTCTTAAACCCCATTCCTCCTTCAAAACATTTTTCGCATGGACGGTTTCCACAATTTCCATGATTTGTCTATGTAGGTTGCTCCTACTCCTTTCTAAATATCTCACTTCCAGTTCTTTTATCTCTGTTACAATATTAACTACTTCAAATATGGTTGATTTGGAATCCGATTTCCATTTTCTAATAAGTGCTTTTTTGACAGCCACGAGAATTAAAAAGGCATTACTATGTCTAGGCAATTCAGATCCTGTATCCCAGCTAAAAAAAAAATGTCCTTAGTTACACCCATTTGTTCACCAAGTATTTCTGACAGAGTAGACTGCAGGAATTTTTTGAAGTCTGTCAACTCATTAAACTCCTACAACACATGTTCTCATTTGCCTCTTACTTCCCCATCACACCTTGAATGTTTGCCATCTACTTGAAGAAAAATTCTTTTGAAGTCTGCTTGGGGTATAAAAATACCTATACAAACACTTCCAAGCAAAAATCCGAATTCTTCTAGACTTTTGTTACATATTTGGGAGCCATATATGTGTCCTCCCATTGTTTGTTTGTGAATTACTTATTCAGTCTTTCTTCCCAATGTTTTCTAGTCTCCTCTGATCGATTCCTATAGTTATTATGCAATATTTTATATGCCCTACTAATTATCCCTTTTTTAAACAGCAGCTTCTGTTCTCAATTCACCTAAAAACTTTACCACAACAGGTCTTTCACTTAAGATTCCCCTATCCCTTTCTCTTTGCCTATTCCCCGGTGTCAATCCCTGATAGGGAATGCAGTCTGTATCAGACAGTCCAAATTTCTTCTAGGCCTCTTCTCATCCTATTACCTTTTCCCTCTCAAATTATTTTTCCCAGTACCTTGATGTCTTTGTCAGTTTCCTCCAGTAAATTCCAGCCCCCCTCTTGCCTATTCCCTATAAGTTTAATTGCAATCAATCCTATTGGTAGAATCTCTTTTCTCCATTCCCATGTTGTCTTACTTCTTAAAATACTGTTACTTTATGTATATAATATTTTATATGATTACATTAGAGAGTCGATTATCCAAACTAATTGTGACCTTGGGTAGTTTGGATAATCAAACTGTTCGGATAATCAAACATATAATTGAACTGGATAAAAAACATCTAAAATCTTGTTTCTTTCTGCACACAGGAATACACTTTTCAACCATTCAACGATTCCAGTGGACAATAAAGAATAATTTTCATACACAAGCAGACTAAAAGCTCAAAAAACATGCTGAAGTGCATCTGTATAATGTTTAAAGATTCAGACTTTATGATTTTTCCAACCCAAAAAACTTTTGAAGGCTGGTTCTGATAATTCATGTTTCACATAATTGATGTTCGGATAATCAATTCTCTACTGTATTTTTGTTCTCCTTAAGGATCTGCATCCAAAATTCTACTCTCTCTTTTTCTTGAAACCACCCCCCATCATCATCCCTTTTCCAATCTCAACTGTAGCTTTCTGCTTGCGTTTTAACTGCATAGCTCTATAATTTCCCTTCAAATCAAGTAATCCTAAACCACCTTGTTCTACCGGAAGGATCAGCTTATCCCAATTGACTCTTGCCCTCTTCTGCTCTCAGATAAAATCCTGCAACTCTAATAATTACTATCTACAAATTCTCCTCTGGTTGATAAAACATACACCTGACCTGGGTATAAAACTAGAGGGACTAAAAACATATTTGCTGCTCGTATCTTGCTATCCATATCCATAAAGAAGAGCTTCCAGTTTCTCAGTTTGTGTATAATATTTTGTTTAGCTTCTTCCCACATATCCTTAGCTAGCATAACAGAATCCTTTTTAACCCACACTCCTAAATGCTTAATTTCATCATGTCCTAATAAATATGGGTATTGCTGAACCAGTCCATGTGTGGGTACATACTCTACAGGTACAGCATTTGTTTTATCTTCATTAACTTGATATGCTGGAAAAATTTGAAACTAATATGTCCTTTTCTGGTTTTATCTGGTACAAAATAATACTGGCTGCAAAGACAATTTTCTTGACTACCAAACCAATTATATCCTTGAATTTCTGAGCCAATGGTTACAAATATAAAGCAAATAACAAATGGAAAAGAGGACACACTTGCCTGGTTCCTGTTTTTAGGCAGCATAAAAAGATGGACCCTCCCACTTTGATTTTTGCCTCCAATCCCTCATATATCCTCCTAATTAACCTTATTATTGTATCACGGAATGCAAATGCTTCCATTGCCCTACTCATAAAACCCCAGCTTACTCTCTCAAAAGCTTTCTCTGCATGAAGACCCAACAACAATAGTGGTATTTTCTTACATTCTGCTTCCACCTGGATCATCATTAATGTGTTAATGCTGTCAAATGTTTTCCTCCCTCCACAAAAACCCACTGATCCATATATATCAACACCTCTGCCATTCTTTCAGCCGTTACATTCAAAGACTTTATAATCATGGTTTAAAATTGAAATGGACCCATACAGAGCTGTATCTGATGGGTCTTTACAGTCTTTAGGTATTACAGACACCACAGCTTTTTTTTCCAAGATGTTGCCCCCCCCCCCCTTTTTAATCCTGTTAAGCAAAACTTTCCAGATCCTTATCATTTTCTTCCCTCCTAGCTTCCAAACTTTCACTGGAGTACCATCTATTCCTGGAGACATTCCTGCAGATTGGTTACACATCACCATTTTTATCTCATCTCCTCCTGTCTTAACTGTTAATTGCTGAGCGTCATCTGCCTCTAACCTTGGAATATTTATATTTTCTTTTGTACTTTTTCTTCATTTCACATTTCTCTGCTTTATAAAAAGTCTCATAAAATTTTTGAAATATCCCCAATACCTCTGCAGCATATATGATTATTTTTCTTGTTATAGGTTCTCTACGTTTGGCAACAACCCTTTTTATTTTCTGTTGCTTAAGTCATTGTGCTAAATGTTTTTGTGCTCTGGCATTATCAAAAAAAACAGTTGCTTAACAGCAATCTTTCTAAGCTCATGCATATTATCCAGCTTCTTCCTTAGTTTCTCTTTAGCACTCTGCAGTTGCACTTCTTCTTGTTCTGTAAGAGTTTCCTTAATCTGCAATAATATAACCTTTGTCAGCCGCTTTAAATAATTCTTGTTATTTCTAAACCATAACTTTTTCTTTTATTCTCAACCTATTTTTAAGCTCCTTTCATTTTATCCCACTAACTAGCTACAATTTATATCTTCCCTAATAACTCCCAAATAATTTCCACTACCCAAATTCCTCTAATTTTAACAGTCAGGTGGGTGGCAACAGTGTTTCATTTTTACTTCATTGCCCTTCATTTTTATCTTAGATTTTACTGGCAGATGATCTGAAATAGTCACTGGATGTGTGTCAAAGCTCTCAATTAAACTTGTAGTTTTCTGTTAAATAAAATTTCTGTCTAGTCTAGCCCAATTGATGTACCTTGGGGAATATGCAAATTCTCTCCGGTTCCTATCACTGAATTTGCTTCTTTCATACCAAATATTTTCAGAAATCTATCTTTTTTTATGTTTCCCTTCTATGCCCAGCGATACATCCTCACTGTGTGAAATCAAATTTCAGCTGCACTTATAAGTAATATTCCCTTCTTTAAGCCGATTAATTCTCCCATTTTTTTCCAGCTTCATAAGAAGTTTTAGGTGGAATATAAAGGGTCCCTATTATATCACTGAAAGAACAGTTCATCGAATGGCATTTCAAACGGCATTCTGTCAAACATGCCGTTCATCAAACTTTTCTTACTGAAATCACATTATGGTAAGGATCAGGAAATTTGCTCTTTCCCACTGTAATGCGATCTCAGAGTTAGTATATATAATTACCTGGGGATGTGGGACCACAGCCCACTCATGAGGGAGGGTTCAATGAATGGCATTTCCAATGAAATGGCATTCGTTGAAGTGACAGTTCGATGATATAATACAGACCCGAATACAAACACATGCCAGCATAATCCTCCTCCATTGCCAGTAACCCTTTACTACCACAAATCTACCATTACATTTTTTCCACTTCTATCACTATTGGAGCTCATCTAGCAATTAGTATAGATACTCCTCTTTTCCTTTATCCGTGACACTCTGCTGAATATCTATCCTGAAATATCTTCTTTATCAAATTCACATGCTCAATTCTTTCCAAATGTGCTTCCTGTAGTATTGCTATTTGCTATCGTCATTTCTTAATATAATTCAATACTCTTTCCATTTTGTCTGTACCTGTCAGACCATTCACATTCCAACATGGAAAGTGTTGCCATTATGATAACAGATTATTATTTCCACCTATTTTGACAGGTTTTTAGATGTCCATGCCCAACTTTTGTAATACATGCACCCACTAATATTTGGCAGGTTGATCTTTTATACAGTTGTTTCTTGTCCTCTCCATTTGAATGGATGTCATGTTTTGCAAGAGTTTTTGTTTTAATGAAAACCCTAAAAACAAACACCCACAACTAATTAACTTACTATAAACACACATCTTCAAATAATGCGCAACCTATTAACTTAATACAAAACACATTCAAATACTGGGCAACGCAGTGGTGCTGTGGTTTGCATTACTGCCTCACAGCAAGAGGTTCTCCATTTTGATTATTGGCTGTTGTACCTTCTCTGTGGAGTTTGCATGTCCTCCCACAGTTTACATGGGTTTCCAATGGGTGCTCCGGTTTCCTCACACATTTGAAAGACATGCATCTGGAGTCTTTCTCCCTGCTGAAAATGTGCTTGGTCCTAGTCTGACTTTCCCGGTAAACAAATGTTAAATAAATAAATAAATAAGTAAATAAAAATACAAATAAATAAACCCTCACAAGAGGAACAACTGACCCAAATACACAGCTTTGCACATAACCTTAAACTTAGGTCAGATAATGCCTATCAATGCTAAGACTGTTCCCACTTACACTAATTGCTGACTGTTCTGGTTTTATCTTCATTCTCCTCCAGATGTGAAAAACAACGTGCATTCTTTCAGAAAACATTAACTTTTAACCTCAAAGAAACTAGTGTTCTGACATTTTATTTCCCTATAATCAGCTTGCCTCCATGGAAGCAAAGGAAAAAATCAGCTGCAGGTTTCTAAAGTCATGCTAAACATTTAATGCTAAAAGAAGATTTTTCATTACATTCAGTGTTCTCTTATTTACTTGTTTCCACTTAAAACTTATTAGATAAAGCCAGGGGCCTTAATCCAGACATTTATCTATGTATAAGTAAGAGAAAACACAACAGCTCTACATATATTATGATCTGTGTACTTTTTCACCTCATCCCCCATCTCAACAAACCAAGATTGCAGCCTATTAGCTTAAGCATGCTTTTGCCTAGCATGTTTTTCTCTTTTTACTTTGTAATGCCTAGATTTCTTAATACTAAAAAGAAGAAAAAAATCATCTGTTTATCTTTATTACATACAATAATATCTGAAAATGCATTACTATATAACATATAATTTACACCATGAAAAGTTTTAAAGAAATGATGTTAACAGAAATAGTTTTTCTAGCTGATTTTCTTTCAGGGTCTATCAGTTTCTTCTTTGCTGGCATCAAGACAGTGTACTTATTAGACTAACTGAATTTGCAAAAATGTGGTAGAGTTCCTGGCCTTATGTCTTAGTTTCTTTTACACATTGGGAGAGCTGAAGTTAAGCTGCTGATCAGTGTGTACCATCTTGGACCCCCTTGTAGACATTTCTGATGCACAACAGGCTAAGTAGGAAATAATACAGTTTATCAACAAAAGCAACAAAAGGTGAACTTACAAGCAGAAGGAGATTTGTTATTGTCAGAGGAACAGGAAGCTATGTTCAGAGAGAGCTTGCCAGTGAAACCATTTCCATTGTTTTAATGGCCTGAGAGATAATAACACACACACACACACACACACACACACACACACACACACACACACACACACACACACACACACACACACACACACACACAAATAGCTGAATAGAAAAAACAGAAGAATCTTGAACTTGAATCAAAGACTGGTGTTAGGAGATGGAGATGGTCAGCAACACCAAAATTATTGAATAAATGGGAGACTATAAAGCATCAATCCCACTAGATACAAGAAGAGTATGTGCAAGAACCCATGACTGAGAAAAGATTATAATTTAGTTGACTGTGTTAATCTGGTGGGTGAATCGTGAAGCATATACCCAACTGTATGGTGTTAACTATAAAGCATATACCCCAGTGTATGGTGTTAACTGTAAAGCATATACCCACCTGTATGGTGTTAACTATAAAGCATATACCCCACTGTATGGTGTTAACTGTAAAGCATATCCCCACTGAATGTCACTAGAGTTTAGAAGGCCACTAAAGGGAATGACGTAACTGTAAGTAAAACAGTTTTTGTTCTTATTAATATCTGCACAACACTTTACATGATATAAACTAAAAATTATATTATAAAGCAATTTTGTACCGCATGCAATTAGGGGTGTTTTAAATGTGAGGTGAGGAATATTTTAGCAACTGCTGTATATGTTAAAAGACATTACAGCAAAAAAGTAATTTTCCTTAGTCATAAAAAATAATGGCTTTACACTGTAACAAGGTCAGAAAGTAAAGAAAACTGGAAAACCCACAATTATAGTGGCTAGTATAAACAACTCCTGGGACAACTACGTGTTTATCAAGTTTTGTTACGTGAATGGCAAATGACAAAGTCTACAGGAAAAAAAAACAGAGAAACAGTTGTACATTGTGTTACTGGGTGTAATATACTCAAAAATGAGTGTCTGTATACTGAAGGCACAACAATGTGGTAAGACTATTACAATGGGAATTGTGTAAACACTACAACATGTAGGTAGCTAAGAAGCACTAGAGACATGCAGCAAAATGAGCAACTGAAAATGAAATTCTGATCACATGGGATCATCTAATACCAGCAGTTAAGAAATTAGAAGCAAGAAAACCAGATGTAGTAGTTAAAGAAAAAAGGACAAAGGTATCATTAATAACTGAAATAGCTAACCTATTAATTATATAGCATCCTACATACTGAGACAGACACAGTTATAAAAGAAAGTACAGTTGTGTACACTTACCATAAATGTAGATGTTCGAGTGTCTTCACTGTTGCAGTCATGACTGTAGGGTTCTCCCCTGCCGGAAGGCAGTCCTCGGTCGGCCAGAATCCCAAAATCTGGGTCCGGCGTCGGCTGTTCAGCCATGCTCCCTGACGTCAGAGCGCCAGGAGTACAAAGCTGACAACCGACGCCATGTTCTCCAGTTTTTCTTGCCCCAGATGTCAGGAGTCCCAAAATGAGTAAGGTCCCATATCCTTTGCAAATACACCTCAGAAGAATGGTGAAAAAAGGAACCACACAAAAGTAAAAATAAGAGGGGACAGGAGAGAGGGAAACCCAGACTGCAACAGTGAAGACACTCGAACATCTACATTTATGGTAAGTGTATACAACTGTACTATGTTCATCGTGTTTCACTGTTGCAGTCATGACTATAGGGTAGAATCCCAAAGCAGAATGAAAGGGAGGTGGTCATAAAGAAGACAGGGTGGCTAAAAGGCCCTGCAAGACTGCAGAAGCAAAGCCTGCCCTGGACTTAGAGTAGAGAGGTAGATTGTAGTGCTTTGAAAAAGTATGCACTGAACTCCAAGATGCAGCTTCCAAAATGTCTTTGGTAGGAACTCCCCTGAGGAAGGCAGCTGAAGTGGCAGCAGCTCTGGTGGAATGAGTCCATATACTCCCTGGGATTTGCTTTCCATGGTGTGAATAACAAAATCTGATTCCATGAGCAATCCATTTAGAAATGGTCTGTTTTGAAATGGCTTTACCTTGGGAACTTGAAGCATAAGAAACAAACAATTGCTCTGATTTTCTGATGTCCTTGGTTCTGTCCAGGTAAAAACGTAGCTGTCTGTGTACATCCAAGGAATGTAAGATCATTTCCCCTTTATTTTGAGGAGTGGGGAAAAAAGTTGGCAAGTGAATAGTTTGATTTAAAGCCACTTTAGAAACCACCTTAGGCATGAAAGTAGGATTAGTCCTTAAAGACACCCTGTCTTGATGAAAAATAATATAAGGTTCCACAGCCATGAGAGCTTGCAACTCCGAAACTCTCCTGGCAGAGGTCAGAGCTAACAGGATGGCTGTTTTCCAAGATAAAAACTTAATGTCAGAAGAGGCAGCAGGCTCAAAAGGAGGCAAGGTGAGCTTTTCCAAAACATAGTTGAGATCCCAAGCAGCAATGGGAGGAGATCTACGAGGTCTTAAGTTCTTAGCCAGGCATTTGGTGAAGACCCTGGGCGCAGTAGACAATCCAAAGGGCAGCGCAGAGAATTGGAAGTGCCTCGATCCGGCCTTGAACCTGAGGTATTTTCTGCATTCCTGCCTGATGGGAATGTGTAAATATGCCTCCTTTAAATCCAAAGTTACCATCCATGAATTTTTGGTCAGCATTGGAAGTAGCTGTTGTAGAGTTAGCATCTTGAATTTTGGTATCTCCAGAAAAGTGTTCAAGACTGACAGATCCAGAATGGGTCTCCATGAATTTTGCTTCCTGGGGACTAGAAAGAGTCTTGAGTAAAAGCCTTGTCCCATCTCTGAAAGGGGAACTAGTTCTATGGCTTTCATAGCCAAAAGAGCTTCCACCTGGTTTAAGGCCTCTGTCCATTGATGTTTTGGAAGATCTGGCCATCCGCTTGGCCTTGGTAGGGTATGAAAATGGAATTTGTAACCTCTTGAAACCACATCCAGAACCCACTTGTCTTGGGTTATATGATTCCAATTTAGGTGAAAAAGAGCAAGTTTTCCTCCGAGAGGGGCTTCCAGGCAAGAAGTTCCTGCAGCCCAACAGAGGGAGTCATTGAGTCTGTTTCCTATGAGCTTGTGACCTGTCCTCTCCTCCCCTAGGGGTGGAAGCAGTCCACTGTCTTGGTCTGTAAGAGGCTTGTATTTGAGGCCTTCCTCGTGAGCGTCTGTATCTACCCCTCTGAGGCCTGTCTGAGTTGGGAAAGGACCAATTTTTTGTAGGCCAATTCCTACTAAATCTGGGTGGCTGTACTTGTAAGAAATCTTTAACTGTTTGCATGGATTTTGCCTTGTCCTCCATCTTTTTAATCACCTCTTCAGCTTTAGATCCACACAAAACATTATGCTGAACAGGGGCATCCAATAATTTAGCTTTTACTTGATCTGGCAAATTTTGTTCCTTTAACCATGCATGCCTTCTAATTACTGTGCCAGAGGCAGCAGCCCTAGAAGAAGCCTCCAAGGCATCAAATCCACAGTGTAAACCATGCTTCCCAACTTGTTCAGTAGCATGCATTAAGTCATGTAATTCCTTATCATCTGCACAGGCGGAAATGGAGGTTAGCTTTTGTTTTAAAACAGACAGGAGAAATTGCTGGTATTTCAGTATATGAAACTGACAGTTTAAAGCCCTAATAGATAAAGTAGCAGAAGTGTACACTTTTTTGCCCCATCTTTCTAAAGATCTGGAATCCTTCTCAGTGGGAATGGGGTTTTTAGCAGAAGCGGCCTTAACTCCCTTAGGACCCTGAGGAATGGTTTCAGGGTCAGCAGTAGGGTTCTTGTATAAAAACTGGTGGGAATCAGGAACCCTGTAATATCGGTCAGGCTTAACAGGAGCTGGAGGAAAAGAGTCAGGGGTTAAGTTAGTCTCCGAAAAAGCATCATCCACAATATCCAAAATAGGAGGAATAGCCAGGGGTCTATGTTGGGGAAGAAGAAGAAAATCCCTTAGTCTTTTCCTAGATTCCGAGTACTCCTGTCCTTCCCAGTGGAAATGTTCCCTCATTTCATGCAAAGTTTCCCCAAAAGAGAAATCCTCAGGGGGAGAAGCTGAAGGTATGGATTCCTCAGCATCAGAATCCTCATAAGGAGGGAAAGAAAATTCCTGGACAGAAGAAGAAACTGAAGAAACAGAAGCCTGATCAGAGGAGTCATAATAAACTTCCTGCCTTGGCCTTTTGTCTGGAGGGGGATGTGAACCCCTAATCATAGTAAGTCCTCCGCCATTTTAAGTAACTGTTTCTGTGACTTGGGAGCCGGATCAGAAGAGGCCTGTGTTGCAGGCTTTGCCTTTGTCTTTGCCTTTATTAGAAGCTGAGTAGGCCTGAAAACCCCTTCGGAAGCCGGTACCTGCACAGCGGCTCCGGACCCATCCGAAGGAGCATTGTCCGAAGGTCCTGCAACACAAATATTCAAAGGCCTAGTTGGCTCCTCATGGGAGTCCGTTTCGGCCATCGGTTCCGAAATGGCTGACGACAGGGGCTGCAAAAGCACCTCACTGACGACGGCCAAACCCGAAGCTGGCTCTGCTTGTACGATATCGTCAGATTTGGACCTCGGAGGCCTTTCTTTGTCCTTGCGTCGTTTGTGAACTCCGGTAGCCGGAACTGTATCCGACGACATTTTGTAATTAAAACACCTACCGAAGTAATGAAATGCAAAATCGTACCTTCGTTTAATTGTACGTTGATTGAATCTAGCACAAAACCGACAACTAGCTACGTCGTGGTCAGGGCCTAAGCAAGGAATACAGTAAGAATGAAAATCCTTATGAGGTATTTGCTTCCTACATGAAATACAATTATTAACTTTTTCTGACATCGGACTGGAGCAAAAAAAAGTTTCCCCAACAAGGTACTTAGCTTTGAGTAGGAGAAGAAAGTCTTCGGACTGAAGTTTGTTCAGAAAAGATTGTCAGGAGTCAGCCGACCGGCAATGCGAACTATCACCGCACGGCAAGAAAGACTGGAGAACATGGTGTCAGCTGTCAGCTTTATACTCCTGGTGCTCTGATGTCAGGGAGCACGGCTGAACAGCCAACGCCAGACCCAGACTTTGGGATTCTGGCCGACCGAGGACTGCCTGCCGGCAGAGGAGAACCCTACAGTCATGACTGCAACAGTGAAACACGATGAACATCAGGATATGCAGACAGAAGCAAGAGCAATATGAGATGAAGACACCCAAATATTTCTAACAGTAGTAGAAGCAACAGGGTTAATAAATAATGCTTAAGTATACTTAAGTATGCTACCAATACATGCAGTTTCTGCCAGCAGGCCACTCAAAGAGTTCTTAAAACTGCATCTCTTACAAACAGATACAGGACCTTAAACCGGCAACTGGTAAACTCTGCTGTGAATTACTTACTACTTTCTTTATTTTTACATTTGATCAAGAGGTAAGAGAACTGGCCCAAGGACCCATTTAAGCCACAGAAATGCAAACATAAGATTCTTGTGCAGACGAAGACAATGCACATTCCAGCTTACTGCTAAACATGATTAATCAAAAATAGTTTTGCAGATTTAGACATATAGCATCTACCTAATATCCAGAAGTTACACATCCCTGGTCATAACACCTACTGCAAATCAGAGAACTTATTGTGGATTACATTGTAGAACTGTGAAACAAAATTCACACAAGCTCAACCCCCCCCCCCCCCCCCCCAAGCATGCACACAATGACACACACATATTCAGTTTAAGTACAGCATTTTCCATACAAAATCCACATGTAGGAAATAACTTACTTTTTCCTGCACACCAGCAAACTCAACTATCTGTCTGGCAATGCTTAGGTGGTAGGGTTCAATATCAACAGTAAGCAGACGAGCACCTGGCTTCAGAAGAGAGGCCATTCGAACAGCTGAGTAGCCACAGTATGTTCCCAGCTCCAGCACTGTGTGTGGGTTACATGCCTGCAAAACCTGGTCCAAAATTAAGCCTGCAACAAAAGCAGTTAAAACTAAGATAATGCATCTCACTGCAAATCAAATCCTGAAATTATCTTATAAGAAGGAATTTTTTACACAATAAAAATACCCACCCCCTTTCCTCAATAAGAAAAGGAAAAATTAGTTATGTAATCATCATAAGTATGCATCTGTTATCCATTTTCATTCTTCCTCAACATATGGGTCTTGGATCAGACTCGGCTAATCTCTTTAGATTCTTGGATCCAACTCTCTAGCTCCTCCCTTTACCCATAATGCTCCTTACTTGCCAGATTACCTCAAACTCAGTTTGCTGCTGCTAAGCTGCTAAATGTGCCAGAAGGCATAAATACTTAATCATAATTATAACAAAAAAACAGGATAGAGACAGAGGAGGGGCTCACACTGGAAACAATGGTTCCCATATACCTCATCAGGTTACTCCCAAAGGGTAAGGATAGTGGGAATGGAGGTGAGATGATGAAGAATGAAAATGGATAACACAGATGCATACTTATGGTGACTACATAACTTTAATATCTGATGTTGTCATTTTCATTTATTCCACAATGTATGGGACAGAGTCCCCAGCTATGATAATCTTGGGTGGCCCTCATGGAAGGACATTCTGAAGAACCATGGAGCCAAAAGCAGCCCTGTTTCTGGATATGATGCCCAACTAGTAATGAGCAATAAAAGTAAGGGAAATGGACCAAGGAGCCATAGTACAAATGTCATCAACTGAAGTTCTGGCCAAAAAAGCATATGATGTAGCCATGGAACTAGTTGACTGAGCCTTTGGAGACTTAGGTAAGGACACACCTCTTAGAGAATATACAAATGAAATGCAATCTGTTATCCATTTAGCTAAGGTAACTTTAGATACTGGTTTTCCCAATTTGTTTTTAGCAAAGAAAACAAACAGTTGATCAGATTTTTGAAATCCTTTTGTTCTGTGGTGGTAAAAACAAAGTTGCCTAGGTACACCTAAAAGATGTAGCATGTATTCTCCCTTTTTGTCAAATTTTAGAAAGAAGACTGGTAAACTGATTACTTGATTCACATTAGACTCGGAAACAATTAAGTATGGAAGTTATTACCAAGAGACTAAATGGTTATTTTCAACCTATTTTAGGTACCATTCCACTTGCATCAGATAATGGTGGGTATCAGGGAACATTAAGTACCATAGAATGTAGTACTATGGTAGATCTAAGCAGTGATACCACACAACAACCTCCAGACTTTCAGAAAGCCTTAACTATAACTTTCAGCCAGGATGCTAAGTTTTTAACTTCCATTTAAAAAAAAAAAACTGGCCAATTTTGTTAGAGGATGCTAACATAAGGAAGCACTTAGGGGGTTAAACCAGCTATTGTATATAGAAGAGGTAATACTTTTAAGGATTTGTTCAAGAATAGACAAGTTCCCCTTCATGTAAATGAACAAGGAACTTTTACATGCGGAGCTTGTTCATGGTGTCATATGGTAAAAGTAACTGATAATATAACTATTAGAAATATTTGACACCAGATAAAAGGGAAATATTCTTGTAATTCCAGAGCAGTGGTGTATTTGGCCATGTGCGATTCATGCTCTGGTTTCTACATAGAAAAGACTGAGCATAAACTAAGTCAAAAATCTATGAGCATGACTACGCTATTAGGAAAGAATCTGAATAATGCATTGGCCAAACACATTTCTGACAATGTGAACCACAAATTTTCCTTTGTAGTAATTGATCAAGTTACTACTGATGAAAAGAAGCCTTGGGGTTTACAATTGGAAGTAAATGAGTTAAAATGGCAAATCCGCTTTCAAGCAGATAGTTGGCCTGGCATCAATTATCGCACTTCTATCTCGGCCATATTGAAACTAAAAGCAGTTGAAAGAAAAAAGTTTTTATAACAACAAAAATAAGGTTGTTTGATAACTGGCAACAATATATAGTTTTATACATTAATCTATACATTCATATACATATTTAAACACACACACACATATAAATATATATATATATATATATATATATATATATATATATATATATTATACACACATTCTTTTTGAATATTAGTTGTATTAAATTGTTTTTAATGTAGCGCTGATAGTTTTTGGTTTACATGAGGCAACAGTTTTATGTTCAGCTGTATATTATGATGACTGACATTTTTTTAACCAATAGAAGTAAATGTTATAGTATTTAAGGTGAATGCATGAAAACAGTTTGTCGAATGAAGTTTGAAACCTGTTCAAACGAAAGCGCTAACCGTTTCTTTGTTACTGGAATTATTAAATACTTGGTGTTTTTATATTTCTCAACTTGTGGTTCCTTCTATTTCAACATTTCAACATTGTTCCAGAGGTGCTTGGATTTCAGCCTTGTGTGCTTTCGTATTAGACTCGGAAACAAGTTTTGGGAGGAAGGAAGGGTTTGTACATAATGTCACTCTGTCTTTGTGAAAGATCAAATAAGTCAGTTTTGAAGAAAGTGCTTGGAGTTCAGAAATTCGCCTTGCCAATGTAATAGCAACAAGAAAAATTGAAATTGTTTTCCAAGACAGAAATTTTAGGCCTAACTTAGCCGAAGATTCAAACGGGAACTGAATTTTATTTATTTATTTATTAAAGTTTGTAACAAAACAGTAAGGTCTCTTACTGGAGGTCTAAGCAGAAGAGTACCCCTCAGAAGAGTCTTAAAAATTTTAGAAGAAGTTAGGGAGAAGGCATTATGTCCAATGTGGTAATTACAGATGGTAACATGCTGGACTTTTACGGTGGAGAAACTGGCAGTACCCTGAAAAACTTTAGCCAAAAAATCTAAAATAGCAGGAACTGGAGCTGTCAAGGGATCCAGCCTTCTTTGTCCTGCCCGGTATAAAACTCTCTTCCATTTACTCTTGTAAATCTTTCTGGTAAAAGGTTCTTGAGATGAGGCTAGCACCTGATGAACTGCCGAGGAAAGCCTGGACTGTCTAGCCATAATCGGAATTGGAGAATCCATGCAGTTAACTTGAGACCTTGAATGTCTGGATGAATCATCCCCAATGCATGCAATAGTAGATCTGGATGGAGGTCCTGTGTCCAAGGTGAACATAGAAGATGAGACCATAGGAATGGGAACCACACTTGCTGAGGCCAGAAGGGAGCAAAGAGGATAACTTTGCTCTTCAACCATTGTGCTTTCTGGAGAAATTTGGGTATCAAAGGAAGGGGAGATAAACGTGGACTAGAGCATCTCTTGGTGACTCCCCCAGAGGGGGAATTAGGGCAAATAACTTGCTGCACTTGTTTTTTAGGGGATAGGCAAAGAGGTCACAGCAATGCTGACGCGATCGAGACCACTCGTGCGGCATCAGGATGGATCTGCTGTGCTTGTCAGCTAAGATGTTGGATTTCCCCGGAATGTGCACTGCTACAAGAAAGCAGTTGAAGAAGATCAGCTACTGCCACACTCTCATTGCTTCTCAGCAAAGGGGTAAGATCTGCGTCCTCCTGTTTGTTGATGTACCAAACCAGTGACATATTATCTGTCTGGGTTGCAATCGTACCTAGAGGGAGACAGCTCTGAAAGGCCTGCAACACTAATAGGACCGCTCTCATTCCGAAGACATTGACATGCAAATTGGTCTGTTCTGGAGACCATGTACCATGAAGGGTCCATATTAAGAAATGCCCCCCACCCCAAATGGGAAGTGTCCATGGTCAGCGTGGCCTTTGGGGGAGGAAAGATAAATGGCCGTTCCTGACAAAGCTCATTGGACTGGATCCACCAAAGTAGGGAATCCTTGCAGGCTCACAAAATCTTTACAAGATGCTTTAAAAGATGCCTAAGCATCACAATTGTACTGACAGGGTCCATTGGAAAATTATCATATGAAAGCAAGCCATGGGTAATGGGGTGATCACTGCAGCCACTGAATCGAAGACTTGAAGAACCAGCCTTATAGGAGGATAGGGATGGTTTAGAATCTGTCTTGCATGCAATCTTAGGGAATTAATTCTGCTCTGAGGTAAGAATGTGAACTGTTTGTGTCCAGACTGGCTCCTATAAATTCCAAAACTCTAACTGGTTGAAGTTGGGGCTTGGAAAGATTTACTGTGACCCTACAAATGGGCACAACTGGAGTAAGTAATCCCTGGCCTTCTCTAGGAGATGCTTGGTTGGTGTGGAAAGGAGCCAGTTTTCTAAATAAGAAAACACTCTGAATCTGTGCAGTCTGAGATGAGCTGCCACCACTGCCATGCTTTTGGTGAACACCCTGCGGGCTATGGTGAGACCAAAGGGCAGAACTGGTAATAACTGGCTCCCAGCTGAAATTGAAGATATCTTCGAGTGCACCTGTTTATTTTGATGCGATAGTATGCATCTTGAAGCTCTACAAAGCACATCCAGTCATCCTTCTGTAGAATAGGCAAAATGGACTGAACCATCGCAGTATGGAATTTGGAGTTCATCACAAACAAATTTAGATGACAGAGATCCAGAATTGGTCTGAGGTCCCCTTATTTCTTACTAAAAAGAACCTTGAGTAAATTCCAGATCCTGCTTGACCTGGTGGGACCTTTTGCATGACTCTCTTTTCAAGCAGTTTTTGGAATTCTAATGCTGTTACCTCCCTCTGACTGGGTGGAACATCAGGGACAGGTCTCTTTTGTGAGAGTTTTGTGAAAAGGGAATGAAGTATTCTCTGGATATGATCCTTTGCACTCAAGAATCACTTGTGATGGCTGTCCACGTGTCTGGGTGCAAGGGGAGGCACTCCCTGACTGCCTCAAGAGAAGAACAGTCAGGCAACCTTTCAGAAGCACTGAAAGGGTGCGTCTTAGAAAGAATCTTGAGACCCTTGGTTCTGCGGACCCCCTCAGCCACAAGGATGGCATCCTCTATAGAACTTCAAGATGCATACTATCACATCAAAATAAACAGGTGCTCTCGAAGATATCTGCACTTTCAGCTGGGAGCCCAGGTTTTCCCCCCTCTGCCTCTGGAAGAAAAAATGCCCACGCGAGTCCAGAAAAGGTCCTTGAGATTTTCTGAACCATATCTTTTTACTACACCACACTGAATTTTAGAGAAATCTCTTACCGGGGCAGAGAGAAGGATTCCAAAAGCAGACAAGGTCTTTCTTTCTCAGTTTGCGAAAGTATGTCTTTAACTTTGGGCCCAAACAGGGAAGATCCATCAAAATGAACACTGATGAAACAGGATTTAAAGGGCTCTGCAAAACCACACACACACACATATATATATATATATATATATATATATATATATATATATATATATATATAAAATGTACACACACACACACACACACACACATAAATATAACTCCTACAGAAGGAACTAAGGAACTACATCTGGAGTTAATCATTGGCAGTGGTGTCCTTACAATATCTTGTTCTTCCAAAAGTCTGTTGTAATAAGGGTTGGTGGGCAGGAAGTTGAGGAAAAATGAAAATGGACTACACAAATGGAATGTTACTGTGAGTATATAACTTCTTCACCTGATGTCAATTTTCATTCTATCCTCAACTGTAGGGACAGAGTCCCCAGCTACCTAAAATCCCAGGGGGACTCTAAGGAAGGATATTCCTGAGCACAGTTGAGAAGGCTGCTCTACCCCTTGAGATCAGATCCAGTTTGTAATGAGGATTAACCCAGGTTGCAGCTGCAAATGAACTTTAATGGTAGAAGAGCTCTCCCCCTCATTTTAAAGATTAATGCAAATATTCAAGTATGTTATCTATGAAAGCTAAAAAGGGATCAATGTGCTTTCATTGTGCCTAGCACAACAAAAACAGCTTTTACACTTACTTGTATAAAACTTACTTGTAGATGGTTTATGGGAAGATAAAAGTATAGGATAGACAGGGGAAGAGAGCATGGGTTGTCTGGCTATTAAAAGAATTGTAAAACCCATGCTGTTAGCTTGACGTTTAAGATATCTGAATGAACCATATCTATTAGATGGGACAGGACCATCTGGAATCAGATCCAGAATCCAAGGCTGGCAAAGTAGATGAGGCCATAAGAAGGGAAACCAAATCTGACAAGGCCGGTAAGGTGCCATAAGGATGACTTTGCTCTTCAACCTGGCAGCTTTCTGTAGAAATTTCAAAATCAGGGGAATTGGCTGGTAAGCATAAAGTAGACCAGGGGGCCAATCGTGAAGTAGAGCATCCCTCTGATTCCCTCTGAGGGGAGATTAGAGCAAAGAAGCTGCTACATTTGTTGTCTGGAGGAGAAACAAACAGTTCGCAGCAAGGCTGGCCCATTGATGGAAAATTATTTCTGCCACTTTCATGTTGAGAGACCACCCGTGAGGTAAAAGAATGGACATGCTCAATTTGTCAGCTATCACACTGAACTTCCTCAAAATGTGCATTGCTATGAGAAAGCAGTTGGATGAGATCACCCTTTGCCACACTCTGGGTGCTTCTCGAAACAAAAGGTAAGATTTGGTCCCTCCTCCTTTGTTGATGTATCAAACTACTGACATATTGTCTGTATGGATTGCAATTGTCCCTAAAGGGATAGCATCCTAGAAGATCTGCAATGCTAAGAGAACTGCTCTCATCTCTAAGATTTTTATAAGTAAGTTGGCACCTTCAGGGGACCAACTGCCTTGGACTGTTTTCCCCAGATGTGCCCCCCACAAATCTGGGAAGAGTTTGTGGTCACTATGGCCTTCAGCTGAGGTAGACTGAAAGTGAATCAGCAACCAGAGGTATCCCTTGCATGCTTGAGTAATTCTTATTTGTGCTGACATGCTCTGGTAAAGAACCGATCACTGTGTTGCTAGCATCCATTGAAGAATTCTCAAATGAAATCTTGCCAGAGGTACTAAGATTATGACAGCTGACATTGACCCCCAAGGCCTGAAGGATCAACAGGGATGAAATGTTGGTACTGTGAGTTATTTTTTTGACCTGGAATCTGATAGTTTCTCTTCCTATTTCAGGAGTACAGACTGACATTGATATTGTGTTGAAGACTACTCCTATGAATTCTTAAGTATAAGTTCATTGTAACTACTCATAATTTATTGTTATCCCCAGATGAGAACAAATCTGGTACCTGATCTCTTGCTCTTCTTAGTAAATGCCTGGTCAAGGCAGTAATGAGCTAGTCATCTAGATAAGGAAACACACAGAATACCTGCAGTCTCAAGTGAGCTGTTACCATTGCCATGCATTTGGTAAACACCCTGGGGGCTGTGGTGAGCCCAAAGGGCAGTGCTCAGAACTGAGAGTGACTGGCTCCCAGCAGGAGGAGTAAATACATTCTGGATTGTCTACTCATCTTTATATGAAAGCACGCATCCTGAAGTTCTATTGACCACATTCAGTTGTCCTTGCCTAGGAAAGGTAGAATGGACTGAACCATGACCATCCAAAACTTTGTATGTTGAACCGACTTGTTCAAAGTGCTGAGATCCAAAAGTGGTCTCCAGTCTCTTGTTTTCTTTGGCACTAAAAAGAATCTTGATTAAGTTCCGAATTCTATCTGCTCTGGTGGAACCTCTTGGATGACTCTTTTTCTACCAGCTTTTGTATCTCTAGTGCTGCTTCTTTCCTCTGACTAGGTGGAACACCGGGAATTTTGCATACAGATGGGGGTGGAAGGGAAAAGGGAATTATACAGCCTCTGGAAATAATCCTCTGCACCCAAGTATCTCTTGTTATATCTAGCCAGGCTCTCTAGTGCAGGAATAGGTGTCCCCCAATTGCCTCCAGAGGGGGACAAATCGGGCCTCCTTTCAGGAGCGCCAATAGGGTCTACTAGAGAAAGAATCTCTGGACCTGTGGTTCTGCAGGCCTCCTCTGCCATGAGGATGGCGTTATCAATTAGAGTTCCCCCCTCTGCCCCTAGGGAAGCTTTCCATGCGTGTCCAAGACCCTGGGACTTTCTGAACCACATTTTCTTTTCACCTCGTTGATTCCTAGAAAAGGATCTTTGAGGGGTCGCAAAATGTATGCCGACTGCAGAGAGGGTCTTTCCATCCTTCTCACATTTGGATAATGTGTCCAAACAATGAACTGCTGTCAAAGGGTGCAGTGATGAATGAGGACATGAAAGGCTCCGCAAAATCAAATAAGTGCATCCAGGAATGCCTCCTAATGGATATCCCTGAACCCACTGCCCTTGAGGCACCTTCAGCTGCATGTGAAATAAGCCTCATAGATGAATTACAAATGGTGTGGATGGTAGCCAACTGAGAGTCCACAGAGGACAGAGCCTCAGGAGCAACGGTTCCTGAAAGGGATTTTGAAAGTTCTTTCATCAATTCTCTTTGTAAACTAGTAAAATGTGCCAAATAGTTCAGCGATCCAAAAGCTAAGGTCACTGACACTTAGACATACTTCCCAAACCTGTCCATCATCCCAGACTCCCTGTTAGGGGGATGAACAGAATAATTTTCATCATCAAGTTTCTTCTTGGTTGCCACTGCCAGGATCATGGCATCCACGGGCAACCTCTTACTCCAAAATTCCTTCCTGACTGGTAGAGCCAGAATCCAGTCTGGCCTCTTAGGGATGAGCTCAACTGAGTCAGGCTCCTTCCATACCAGCTGAAAGTCCAAATCAATGAGCTCATCAGCAGATGGAGTAACCCAGGAGGTAGATGGGCCATCTCCAAAGCCCCTCAAAAATACTGATTCCTCCAGTGAAGGGTTGCTGGAGGTCCAACCATTTCTTTGCTTCAGGATTTCAAGGATGTATCCAAATAAGACATCTTCTGGAGGTGATCACTGGGACCATTCTCCCTCATCGAAATCAGTATCCTCAGGAACTGACTCTTGTGGAGAGTCCAGGTGCTTCCTCTTGCACTTTCTCTTCCTAGGACTTCCTTGGTGGGATGCTCTGGTGAGATGTCAGAAGAGACTGAAAAACACTGCTGTGGTCTGGGAGTCTCGAGCTGACTGTCCCTGTGGCATAGAATAATGTGGCTCCAAGGGCAGAGACATCTAGAAACTGGATTGAAGATCCAAGAATATAGGATCTGTCCACCCTGTCGCAGCAGAAAAAAAATCTCATCACTACCTGGAAGGCAGACCACTCCGGACAGAAAGAAGACCTCATCTCCAAGAAGGTAGGCTTCTGGGTCTCTGCCTCCCTCTACCCCAAAAGCAAGCTCCCCGAGGAGGAAGTCGGAGCCGAGCTATTCAGTGGCAAAGCACTGAGGTGCAGAGATAGCTCCGAAACCTTTGGCGTCAAGTCCAATGCTTTGGACACAACAAGGAAGCTTTGGCTCTGAGAGTCATCCAGATCCGAGGATACTGGAGCTGATGCACTCAGAGATAACTTTATCTTCAGATCCAAAGCTATCTTCGGATCCAAGCCAAATGGAACCAGAAGGTTCAGATCCAGAGTCGCTGAAGCAACCAGAGAGTTCAAAGAATGAGCAAGAAGTGGTGGTGGTGGTGTAGTAAATTGACTTAATGGAGGGGGTAGGAGCTGGCATAACACTCATCTGAATCTGCACTGAGAAACTTCCTCATCATTCTGTCCACATATTCCTCAGTCAAACTTCTGAATGAACGAGTCGAGGCAAGGGAAAGTAGCCTGGATCAGTGCCTCTCCATAAAAAGAGGAGGGAAGTTTGGAAGGCACTGGATCATAAGATAGAAAATATCCATTCCTAGGAGGAATTATCAGATCTGAAGTAGTAAGATCCAGGGGGGGGGGGTTCTTTGTTGGATCTAAGGCCACAGGCTCCACCAATTTTTTCTTCTTCAGATCCTAAGGAGAGGAGAGGGACTTTAAGAAGCTTTTAGAACATACTTCAGTTTCTTCCTTGATGGCTCAGAGGAAGGAGTTGACGAAGTCAAAACCTTAGGAGACTTTGACAGGGACTCCTTGGCTTTAGTTTTAGGGGACTGAGCCCCAGAGATAACTTTACCAAAAAAGGATGGCAATAAACCTTTAAGGATAAGCTTATTTTCCCTATCCACTAGAGCCCTGGGATTGAAGTTTTTGACAAACAAAACAATCCTCCTGAAGATGTTGAGGGTCTAAACAATAAAAGCAAGTGTATGAGCATCGGAAATAGGCAATTTCTGTCCACATTTCAGACACTTTTTAAAACCAGCAGGTCCTTTCTCAGACATGCTTGTGACAACAGAAAAGCAGTAAGACAGAAAACCTTTTTTTTTTATATAGTTATAGAAAGAATATCAACAATGGTTAACTAGTATTACACTAACGTGTAAAACATATATAAAAAGAGGATAATGGATTACCAACAAAGGTAAACAAGAAATACAATAATGTAAAAAGGATAAGGGAATAAAATATATAAGAAAAGATTAAACAGATTAGAGAGAAAAACTATACTTATCTTTAAGGAAACTCGAGAGCTATGATTGACCACGTCTTTTTGTAACTCAGCAAACAAGATCTGAGATATGTCAGGGGTTGGTGCATTATGGGCAAGGGAGAAGTTCAAGAGCTTTTGGTTACCCCGAGCTTTAGTAATGGCCAAGCCAGATCTGTGGTTCGGATCCGAACCCAACAGTTGAGGATAGAATGAAAACTGACAACATCACACACCATCATTAAAGATGTATCTATACATCCTTAAAACGCTATCTTGTGGGACTGAATGACAAAAGATTTCTGTAGATTCATTTGAAGTCCTAGAGTGAGAAAAAGTTCTTTATGCAAGAAACAAATTCTTGACAAGTCATAGAGTCTGGAGAAATAAGGAAATTGTCTAAATATGGAAAGATATGAATGCCCTGCAGTCTCTGCAATAAGCTATTACACGTGTTATGCCCTTTGTAAGCATTCTTGGAGCTGCTGACAACTCAAAAGGTAAAGCACAACACTGAAAATGTAAACCACACACACAAAATCTTAAAAAGCATCTGAAATCTTTGGGAACTGGAACATGAAATAGACAGGCACAGAGATTTCAACGTTACTGTGCTGCAGAAGTTGGCTTTTTATTCTTTTAAGCAACGCTAACATATTCTAAAGGTAACTAACGCTGATATTTCAGCTTCTTCTACACTGGACTTGCTGACATTTGCAGCTAAGCTGCAATGCCTTAGCTTGACATTAAAGCCTACACATTTTTCTCAACAGAAAGCAACAGTTAAATCATTAAAACAGAAGCACATATACAGATGCCTAAGCGTTCCAGGATACATTGAGAGATATTATAGAGTATACTCAATTAAGTTACTGTAGAGAAGGGTACAAGCTGATATTTCTATGCTAATTTTTTCATCTACTACGTGCTTTTTAAGTAAGAATATTGGAAAGTAAGTAAGAATATTTTTAAGTAAGAGTATTGGAAAGTGATTTTCTGTGTTAGTTCACCTACAATGGGCTCTTTAAGTGCTTCTTAAGCAAGAATATTGGAAGATGTATTTCCTGTGTTAGTTCTCACCTAATAACATGCTTTTTAAATGCTTCTTAAGTAAGAATAATGGAAGATGATTTTTTTCTGTGTTAGTTTACACCTATAAACGTGCTTTTTAAATGGTATTTCATATTGTATGAGGCTCACAGTCAGGGTTTCTAGAGTTTATCAATTATATACCTGTGTTAGAATTTGTATTGCTTCTCACAACTCACTCAGTCACTCACTTGCACCCCACCCCACCAACATTTTTCACCCACTCCAGTTAACATTTTAATCTAGCAGCCTTTATACAGTTTTTTCTCTCTGTCTCTCTTGTGCTGCGACACGGGCCATCTCCCCACCTGCAATCTAGTAACTTAAAAGACCACCCAACTGCACTCCAAGAAAACCCAATCTGAAACCTACATTTGGACTACCTAGACATGCTTCCTTCAAGCTCACAGTGTAGGCGATAGCCTACAGTTAAGTTACTGAAGTATTTAACAGTGAATGTCTTTTTTTATTAAACCCACTGTAAGGGCCAGCACACCCGAGGAACTACCCCAAGGCCGTCCATCTCATTTTTATAGCCATCCTTAATTCCAAACCAGTGTGAATCATGTAGTTCCCTACTTATGCCACTAGATGGCAGCAGAACCCAGGACATAAAAGCTCCTATGGTGTCTCAAATCTCAGCTGTTAAAACTTACTCCAGCAATCCTAGTCTGAGTAGAATAATTTATCTCCAACAATAAAGGTGGCAAGAAGGAATTACCTTCTGACATAAAGGTAGAAAAGCATACAGCTGGTTAAGCTAATATAACACAGCAGAACCTAGGACATAAAAGCTCCTATGGTTTCACCAATCTCAGCTGTTAGAACCAATTTCAGCGAAGCTAGTCCGAGTAGAATACATAAGTAATTTCCCAAACAAGGTGACAATAAGGAAGTACCTTCTGACATAAAGGTAAAGAGGCATACAGCTTGTTAAGCTAACGGAATACAAATTGTAACTTTCAACACAGTACTGATTCCAGGAAACTGCCTTAAAAATAAGTGCCTTTATCCTCTGAAAACTAGACAAAGAAGAGGACCTTCCTTGCACTTTTTGATAGAAATACTAGGCAGAAAGTGCCACATACCTAATCAAATCCCTGTAGCATATCACTATAAAACTAATAGTCTCTCGATAGGCAACCATGAAGTAGCTCTACCCACTCCGTTCACCCTGCGGGCTCACTCCGCTCCCCTACCCTGCCCCCATTTCCCAACCGCCCCCAGCACTCCTACACTTAAACCCACAAAACCACACCCACAGACAGATTAACCTATCCCACTTCAACCCACACAGCCACTCTAACTCCCATATCCCTAGCAACCTAACAGACACCACCCACGTCAACCAACACGCACTTTCATCCTTTCCCTCCCTCCACCTCACCTAACCACTATCCTTAAGTGAAACAAAATGAAGATCTTTTTAACTTGTCTTCTGTTCACACTCATAATACTTACTAACCTCACATCAATCCACCTTACTAAAACTGTACCAGACAATAGTTATCACACCACCAACATACACACTATTCCACACACACACTCAAACTTCCCCATTAGTGCTACATTATTCAAAGACAGCCAAATGCTACACATATATAAAGTACAACTAACAACAACTACCAACAAATTAACAGTTAATCACCACATAAAAATAACACATAGAATACAACACACATTACAAATTGAAAAGAAACTGCTCATATCAGTAGACATACACCCAAGCCCAGGGCCAAACAACACCTTGCTCCCATCTAGACATAAATCAGACCTACTTATCATTAACATCAATATAAGAAGTATAATGAGCAAACTCCCAGACCTACATGCATTCATTAGGCATCACACTCCTCAGACATACTAACCGTTACAGAAACCTGGTTAAAACCCTATATTCAGAATGAAGAAATTCTCCCTCCAGGTTATAACATATTAAGGCACAATAGAACAAGTAGAAGGGGAGGAGGAGCAGCCATATTATTTAAAAACGCACTCAACATAAAACCCCTCAAAAACCCTATTCCTTCATTTCAAAATGCTGAAATCTTACTATCAACACTGTTCATAAATAATACCAAAAAAATTACCATCATCTGCTGCTACATCCCACCAGGCAATAACTCTCACACCATAGAAGAGATCCTTCAATGGATCTCTGATAAGTTACCACAGGAAACAATTCTGTTAGGCGATCTAAATACAGAGTGATTAGCCTGCAACAATAATACCCCAACAAACCATATAAATCTCTATGGTTTCACACAGATCATCCAGGAACTAACTAGAACAGATAAAAAATCAAATAAGCAATCAATTCTAGACTGGACTCTAGTTAACTGCTCGAAAGAAAAATATCTCACAGGATGTCTTCCAGACAGCCTAAGTGACCACCTCCCCACCTTCTTGCATCGAACACACACAAATCCCTCAAACCCCATAATCTACAGACAAGTTAGAGACAAAAGCAATCTGAACACAGAGAAACTCAACCATATCATTGCATGATTCTCTACTCATCCCAGGCTTCTAGTGCTAGTCAGCAGAAAGCTAAGAACCCTCTCCAAATATTGGCGGGTCACCTCATTGCATGGTAATTCTACAATCTCAGCAAAACCACCTCTTCCTGCGCGTGGGTAATGCACGGCCCCCAATAGTAGTAAGTCAACAGAAAACAAGAATGGAGCCAGCAAATGGTGATAAAAATAACTGTATTGAAATTAAAGCATCACAGCAAATACAAACACAAACCGGTTTCGGCTGGTAAATTACACAGCCTTCATCAGTGTATTCAAAACTAATAGTATTTACTGGCTGTTAAATATACAAGCATAGAATCTCATTGGTGGAAAATTTATAAATATTCATTAAGCCCTGGGGGGAAAAGCCCACCCAGCTTAATGATCCACTTTTTTTCTTTACTATTTAGAATATCATGCCAACCAATTTTATTCCTGCGGTCCCCCTGAATCACATCAATAATTGTGAACAAAAATATTGCTGATGGGTGTGACAACTGGTGTTTATACAATGCATTAGTAATCTTTTTCTGTTTGATATTACTATAATGTTCTGAGATACGTAACCTAATGCACCTTGAGGTTTGTCCAATATAAAATGCACCACATTTGCATGTGGCCATGTAGATAGCCCAATCACTGCTGCAGTTGCAGAAAATATTTATATCAAAGACCTTTGAGCAATTACGACTGGAAAATTCCTTGGTAGTGCATATGTATTTGCAATTTACACAGTGACCACAAGGGAAACAACCATACAGACTATGTCCAGAAATAGTAGTTTGTATTTTGTCCCTGACCCTGTCTCCAGTTTTGTAATGGTTAAAATAAGATTTCAAGTTTTTACCATTTCTGTATGAACACATACATTTGTCAGGGATGATCCTAGCAACTTCTGGATCACTCTGCAGGATGTTCCAGTGTCGCTGTACAATCTTAACAAAACCATTGGTGTTTCGTCCATAAGTGGTCGTAAGTCTAAGTGGTTTTGGTGATGTAATGGGCTTCTCCTTATATATAAGCAACTGACTGCGTTCCATACCTTGTACCTGGCTTCTGGCATTTGCTACAATACCTTCCTTGTAACCTCTTTGTTTGAATCTGTATGTGAGGTCCTCTGAATTTTTGCAATATGTTGAATATTGCGAGCATATCCGTTTGGTTCTGATAAATTGGGATTTTGGGATGTTCCTGGCTATGTGTGGAGCATGATAACTTGTAGCATGCAATAATGAATTATACTGCGGGAACTTCCTGTGTGTCTCACTCTCAAGTGTACCATCGGAGAGTTTACGTATAGCAACATCCAAAAAAATTATACTCTGGGTATCATGTTGTTCTGTAAACCCTAAACCCCACTCATTATTATTCAAATATTGTACAAAAGTGAACAAACTAGACTCAGTTCCCCTCCACACTAGCCAGATATTATCAAGATATCGTCTCCAAATATCCATTTCTGAGAGAAAGATATTTCTTGTAGAATCATAAATTAACTTGGTTTCGACATAGGCCATAAAAAGGTCAGCGTATATGGGGCAAAGGAAGCCCCATAGCCATTATAATTTGCCAATAACAATTGTCTTTATAATAAAAAACATTACAAGTAAGGACATATCTAGCCATGTCAACCAAGAATGCATTGAATGTAGAACTGTATAAACCTGCATATTCCAACCAATATGACAAAGCTTGAAGTCCAGCTTGATGTGGGATATTGGTATATAAGGCACATATGTCAAGCGTACATAAAAAACAATCTTCTTCCAATTGAGCATCAGGTATGATTTGTAAGAAACTAGTGGTATCATTTAACCTGGACCGAAGAAATCGTAACAAAGGTTTAAGGCGTTTTGTCAAGAACAGAGACAGGGGTTCAGTTAAATATTTTCTTCCAGACACTATAGGTCTTCCCGGTGGGTGTGTAGGATTTTTATGTACTTTTGGAAGAAAATAAATATATTGTGTATTACAATCCTTCACTGTTAATTGATATAGAGTGTCTTTGGAAATCACACCCCTATCAAAAGCATTCCTGAGGAAAAGTTCAATGCATTTGGTAAATCTATGTATGGGGTCGTTAGCCATGTGATTGTAATATCTAGTGTCTGATAACTGCCTGCGGGCCTCACTATCATAATCATCCCAATTCTGTACTACAACAGCCCCACCTTTGTCTGCCGTTGTAATCACAATTTGTTTATTTTTCTGTAGTTCCAGAATGGCTTGTTTCTCCCTGGAAGTAATGTTGTTATGTTTCCATGCCAAGTTTGAACCTTGAAAATGAATATCCCTAAGCACACTGTTTTGAAATTGGTGAACCACATTATTCATAGGTGGGGAAAAATTAGATGGATGATATGTGAATTTCCCTTTCTTAAAATCAAGACCAGAATCACCAAAAAACATTTTCAGGTTAATTAATCTACAGAAACTAGACAAATCTTGTGCAAATACATCCTCAGAAATGATAGCACCAGGTATGAAATTGAGGCCTTTATTCAATATTTTGACATGTAGATCAGACAAAACATAGTCAGACAAATTTAAAATGTTGTTAACAGTGCTTTGATTTAAGTCCCTAACGCCAACTCCAGTAGTCCCTGTACATTGTGTATTTTTCTTGTGTTTGCGCCCACCCCGTCTATATGTGCTCCTAAAGGGGCTACCCCCGGGCTTCTTTTGGGTGATGGTGATCCTGTTGCTGTCAGGGATTCATTATCAGTCCCTGATGATGTGTCATCACATGATGAAGTAACATTATAGTCACTTTTCCTCAAAATGGATCTAGGTCTTTTCCTTTTCTTGTCTGAATTTGGGAGGTTATTAAATCTTACATGCTTAGATTGAAAAGAAAACGGGTTGCCCCGAGAATAATCCTCTTGGTCCCTATTGAACTTTTTCATCTTGCGTGACCGTAGTTCAGCATCAAATTTTTTCAAATCTTGAGCCACTTTATTCAATTTGCCTTCAAAAGAAGGCTCCTGTTCATAATTTTTTAACTTATCTGCCAAAGTCATGATCTCAGACAGCCCCTTATCTATGGCTCGATTGTGGAATTTATAAAGTTGAACCACAAAAGACATTGTGGCTTCATGTTGTATTTTTGCCCACTGTGTGGTCAATTCATCATCTGCATTACTCACATGCGGAATAATCCGTATTCTTAATCCCCTTGGGGTTATGTTCGCTGCCTGATATGCCTTAAAAAGCTTACTGTGCCACACATTTGCTCGTAGCGCCCTTAATTGCCTATTCAGGTCATCAATTAGCTTTTGACTTGTTATATCTGGGTTACTGTTCCCCATCTGATCTGCATTCCCATATGGATTTGGGTTCAAACCAAAGACCCCTAAATCCTCCCTGTCAGCCACCAATCCAGAAATAAGATTGGATAAATCCATATTGCTGGAACAATAACAAGAAAAGTTATATAGCTGTCAATAATGGTCAATCAGTTATACCACGACAGCAAGGTCAGATTGTTAATAAGGACAATAACAGCTGTCAAAATGTTAATTTCCAAAGAAAGAAGAAACAGCTGCGTCCAAAATTGAAATTCCTAAAAATTTTATATGTATTAATGCAGATGATGAAAAAACATTAGTTAAAAGCCAAGAAAGAGGCTGTCAAAAAACCAGAATTCAAGCTCAAAAAAATTTTTTGAAGAGCAGAAGAAGTCTTGAAATACTTGATGCTCAACTAAAAAAGAGACTTGCAATACTAGTTCAATATAGGATAGGGTCCCATAAGAGCTAAAATAACCTCATTTCCCTCAGTCATAAATTATGATCTATTTCTATAGTGAGCCATTAAAACTATCAAAACTATTGTGGTTGAAAAACCAACACAATATATATATATGTGTATACAAAAGTTCAAAGGCACAAGATGTAAACTCTCATCTGTCCAAAGCATATAGGAAAATATATAACATGTAGGGAAGGGCCAATATATCCTGACCTTCAAGGGGTAGTTTTTGTTATAAATCTAATGTTCATATACGTTCTCAAGAGCCAACCTCTGAACATGTAAATATACTGTGATTTATATTACCAGAAATGATGCAATGTTATCATCACCATCACAAACAATATATTTATATATATATTTATATTAACTACTGCATGAACATAACCTTCATGAACACCTTGATCTCCCATGAATAATCAGAAACAACAGTATGTTCATAAAAAGTAGGTAAATATTATAATATTGTTAGGATATTGCTGGTATAACCATAAAAAGGTCCCTATATATCTTCTTATAATCAAGGAAGAACCCCCTGCTTGAATTACAGCAGCCCCATATACTAATATGATAAGTTTGAATAAAAATGCCAAATCAACTATGTATATAGAAAACACTTGTACCCAAATCCAATGTTGTTATTGTATCTCCTATCCACAATAAACGGGTATAAACATGGAGATTAATTGCAAAAAATAATAATTATTAAGGGCCCAAAATCTTGCTATAAAGTGATAAGCGGGCCCAAACATCTAAAATGGAAAAGACGCCACTGAAAATGGCATTAGATGTTTGTGAAATATGCCAACAATCCCCTCAAAAAACAGAGCTCAATAATGCTTACTTGACATATCACATATTAAATTAGAATGCACATATAAAATTTAACTAACAATAAACCTTGTAACCAATTGCAAAAACAGTCACATAAATATCGCCACTGTTTAGTATATAGAAAAAATGTCCATATACAATAAAGCACGTAAATGCTCAATAGGAAGCTTTCAAGATGATCTCCGTAGCTTCCCTGTCCACTTAGTCCAAAATTAACAAACTATAGTGTCCAAAATTAGTATAATGGGATATATAAATCCCTTATATTTGACAGATAGCACTTATAGCGTTATGCAATATAAACTATGAATATGTGTATCTTGAATCAGGGACGCAAAATTAGTTGAAGACACAAAATACAGCTGCGGGTTGATAGATAGACATAAAGTTGGTAAAAACCACATTAGATAATACAAGATGTTAATATCCACTTTTAGCCCCTACAAGAACAAGACATATAAGTACATACTTAGCATAATCATGCAAATACATATATAAAGTGCGACTACCGAAAAACGACACTAAACATGCCCTAAATAATTTAAATAGTCATATCGCCACTGTTTAATATGTATATACACACAAGTATGTCCATATCCATAAAGAGCATAAATGTTCCACAAATTCCTTCCAAATTAGTCTCCGTAAATCTTCCTCCACCACTCGGTCCAAAGTTGAGTGGATTAATAAGTCCAAACAATGCAATATATAGTGCCCTCTCGTTGAAAATGTCACTTATAAGGTCTTACTATTAAACAGCATATATTATGCCTTGAATTTTGGACGCAGCTGTTTTTTCTTTCTTTGGAAATTAACATTTTGACAGCTGTTATTGTCCTTATTAACAATCTGACCTTGCTGTCGTGGTATAACTGATTGACCATTATTGACAGCTATATAACTTTTCTTGTTATTGTTCCAGCAATATGGATTTATCCAATCTTATTTCTGGATTGGTGGCTGACAGGGAGGATTTAGGGGTCTTTGGTTTGAACCCAAATCCATACGGGAATGCAGATCAGATGGGGAACAGTAACCCAGATATAACAAGTCAAAAGCTAATTGATGACCTGAATAGGCAATTAAGGGCGCTACGAGCAAATGTGTGGCACAGTAAGCTTTTTAAGGCATATCAGGCAGCGAACATAACCCCAAGGGGATTAAGAATACGGATTATTCCGCATGTGAGTAATGCAGATGATGAATTGACCACACAGTGGGCAAAAATACAACATGAAGCCACAATGTCTTTTGTGGTTCAACTTTATAAATTCCACAATCGAGCCATAGATAAGGGGCTGTCTGAGATCATGACTTTGGCAGATAAGTTAAAAAATTATGAACAGGAGCCTTCTTTTGAAGGCAAATTGAATAAAGTGGCTCAAGATTTGAAAAAATTTGATGCTGAACTACGATCACACAAGATGAAAAAGTTCAATAGGGACCAAGAGGATTATTCTCGGGGCAACCCGTTTTCTTTTCAATCTAAGCATGTAAGATTTAATAACCTCCCAAATTCAGACAAGAAAAGGAAAAGACCTAGATCCATTTTGAGGAAAAGTAACTATAATGTTACTTCATCATGTGATGACACATCATCAGGGACTGATAATGAATCCCTGACAGCAACAGGATCACCATCACCCAAAAGAAGCCCGGGGGTAGCCCCTTTAGGAGCACATATAGACGGGGTGGGCGCAAACACAAGAAAAATACACAATGTACAGGGACTACTGGAGTTGGCGTTAGGGACTTAAATCAAAGCACTGTTGACAACATTTTAAATTTGTCTGACTATGTTTTGTCTGATCTACATGTCAAAATATTGAATAAAGGCCTCAATTTCATACCTGGTGCTATCATTTCTGAGGATGTATTTGCACAAGATTTGTCTAGTTTCTGTAAATTAATTAACCTGAAAATGTTTTTTGGTGATTCTGGTCTTGATTTTGAGAAAGGGAAATTCACATACCATCCATCTAATTTTTCCCCACCTATGAATACTGTGGTTCACCAATTTCAAAACAGTGTGCTTAGGGATATTCATTTTCAAGGTTCAAACTTGGCATGGAAACATAACAACATTACTTCCAGGGAGAAACAAGCCATTCTGGAACTACAGAAAAATAAACAAATTGTGATTACGACGGCAGACAAAGGTGGGGCTGTTGTAGTACAGAATTGGGATGATTATGATAGTGAGGCCCGCAGGCAGTTATCAGACACTAGATATTACAATCACATGGCTAACGACCCCATACATAGATTTACCAAATGCATTGAACTTTTCCTCAGGAATGCTTTTGATAGGGGTGTAATTTCCAAAGACACTCTATATCAATTAACAGTGAAGGATTGTAATACACAATATATTTATTTTCTTCCAAAAGTACATAAAAATCCTACACACCCACCGGGAAGACCTACAGTGTCTGGAATAAAATATTTAACTGAACCCCTGTCTCTGTTCTTGACAAAACACCTTAAACCTTTGTTACGATTTCTTTGGTCCAGGTTAAATGATACCACTAGTTTCTTACAAATCATATCTGATGCTCAATTGGAAGAAGATTGGTTTTTATGTACGCTTGACATATGTGCCTTATATACCAATATCCCACATCAAGCTGGACTTCAAGCTTTGTCATATTGGTTGGAATATGCAGGTTTATACAGTTCTACATTCAATGCATTCTTGGTTGACATGGCTAGATATGTCCTTACTTGTAATGTTTTTTATTATAAAGACAATTGTTATTGGCAAATTAAGGGTACGGCTATGGGGGCTTCCTTTGCCCCCATATACGCTGACCTTTTTATGGCCTATGTCGAAACCAAGTTAATTTATGATTCTACAAGAAATATCTTTCTCTCAGAAATGGATATTTGGAGACGATATCTTGATGATATCTGGCTAGTGTGGAGGGGAACTGAGTCTAGTTTGTTCACTTTTGTACAATATTTGAATAATAATGAGTGGGGTTTAGGGTTTACAGAACAACATGATACCCAGAGTATAATTTTTTTGGATGTTGCTATACGTAAACTCTCCGATGGTACACTTGAGAGTGAGACGCACAGGAAGTTCCCGCAGTATAATTTATTATTGCATGCTACAAGTTATCATGCTCCACACATAGCCAGGAACATCCCAAAATCCCAATTTATCAGAACCAAACGGATATGCTCACAATATTCAACATATTGCAAAAATTCAGAGGACCTCACATACAGATTCAAACAAAGAGGTTACAAGGAAGGTATTGTAGCAAATGCCAGAAGCCAGGTACAAGGTATGGAACGCAGTCAGTTGCTTATATATAAGGAGAAGCCCATTACATCACCAAAACCACTTAGACTTACGACCACTTTTGGACGAAACACCAATGGTTTTGTTAAGATTGTACAGCGACACTGGAACATCCTGCAGAGTGATCCAGAAGTTGCTAAGATCATCCCTGACAAATGTATGTGTTCATACAGAAATGGTAAAAACTTGAAATCTTATTTTAACCATTACAAAACTGGAGACATGGTCAGGGACAAAATACAAACTACTATTTCTGGACATAGTCTGTATGGTTGTTTCCCTTGTGGTCACTGTGTAAATTGCAAATACATATGCACTACCAAGGAATTTTCCAGTCGTAATTGCTCAAAGGTCTTTGATATAAATATTTTCTGCAACTGCAGCAGTGATTGGGCTATCTACATGGCCACATGCAAATGTGGTGCATTTTATATTGGACAAACCTCAAGGTGCATTAGGTTACGTATCTCAGAACATTATAGTAATATCAAACAGAAAAAGATTACTAATGCATTGTATAAACACCAGTTGTCACACCCATCAGCAATATTTTTGTTCACAATTATTGATGTGATTCAGGGGGACCGCAGGAATAAAATTGGTTGGCATGATATTCTAAATAGTAAAGAAAAAAAGTGGATCATTAAGCTGGGTGGGCTTTTCCCCCCAGGGCTTAATGAATATTTATAAATTTTCCACCAATGAGATTCTATGCTTGTATATTTAACAGCCAGTAAATACTATTAGTTTTGAATACACTGATGAAGGCTGTGTAATTTACCAGCCGAAACCGGTTTGTGTTTGTATTTGCTGTGATGCTTTAATTTCAATACAGTTATTTTTATCACCATTTGCTGGCTTCATTCTTGTTTTCTGTTGAATTCTACAATCTCCCATCAAGGAAAACAGTAAAATACTCTACTCATCCCAGGCTTCTAGTGCTAGTCAGTAGGAAGCAAAGAACCCTCTCCAAATATCGGCGGGTCACCTCATTGCATGGTAATTCTACAATCCCCTATCAAGGAAAACAGTAAAATACTCTACTCATCCCATGCTTCTAGTGCTAGTCAGCAGGAAGCTAAGAATCCTCTCCAAATATCGGCGGGTCACCTCATTGCATGGTAATTCTACAATCCCCTATCAAGGAAAACAGTAAAATACTCTACTCGTCCCAGGCTTCTAGTGCTAGTCAGCAGGAAGCTAAGAACCCTCAACAAATATCGACGGGTCACCTCATTGCATGATACTCTACTCATCCCAGGCTTCTAGTGCTAGTCAGTAGGAAGCTAAGAATCCTCTCCAAATATCGGCGGGTCACCTCATTGCATGGTAATTCTACAATCCTCTATCAAGGAAAACAGTAAAATACTCTACTCGTCCCAGGCTTCTAGTGCTAGTCAGCAGGAAGCTAAGAACCCTCAACAAATATCGACGGGTCACCTCATTGCATGATACTCTACTCATCCCAGGCTTCAGTGCTAGTCAGTAGGAAGCTAAGAATCCTCTCCAAATATCGGCGGGTCACCTCATTGCATGGTAATTCTACAATCCCCTATCAAGGAAAACAGTAAAGTATGTCTGCTGACCAATTCCAACAAGAAAGACTTACTATTGACTGTACCATATTTTACATGTTATTCCTAGGCCTGAGCTAGGACAGCCTGCAGCCCTTGCCTTTCCCCTTCTACGTAACCTTTCACCATCTCTTCCCTCCCACCTGTATAGATCCCCCCCTTGTTTTTTTCTTTTTATTCCCACTTTCCTATCTGTAGTCTACCACTGTTACTCCCTCTCAATCTAACTAGCTATATTAGACTTGCCCACTAGATGGCACCCTAATTCCAGACTTTTCTACTCTTACCCTTTTTTTTTCTCTTTATCAACTCCTTACCCCATTTCTTAAATTCAGTAGTCCCCGAAGTGCTATTAGCTGCCTCTTTTGCTTTTTCCTTCTATTTTACTGTCCAATGACACCTCCCCACTCCTCTCTCCCTTTTTTTGTCCTTTCCCCTGCACATATACATACTACAGACACTTTTCTAGCCCCTATTCTTTTCCATTCTATCACTAGAACTAACCTAGCTGATTGTTTTTCATTAACTGCTTCATTATCTGTTCAACTGCTTCAGTATCTGTTCCCTGCGCAGATTCTTAAGATCCTATCTATTTCACCACTGCCTAACAGTCTCTCTGTCCTCTACTCTTCTATCGGTCTCAATCCAAACCTTCTAAACACTCTGTCATATTCCCCATACTATTTCTTACCTCTCTTCACTTTTCCTACCTTGACTAAAGCTAGATTCTAACCAGTGTCTCTTCTGCAGTGGGTTGCCTCTTGCCCCTCCTACCTTGACCTATTCTTCCCCTTTTTGCCCTCCCCTTCCCTTTCTACACTTTTGTACTCCCATAAATACCCTGGGTTTAGTGGAGGCACTTCCTTTAGGACTTGGGATAAAGCCCTGGCTGCTCTCTGCTGCTGGCCCAGCATCGACCTCTGTGGTATGTGATCTGTTTTTTTGCTAAAATTGTCTGTTGCTCATTATATTGAATACTGCTCAGTGTTTTATCATTCATATACCTGATTAGTGTGTTTAATTTAACTGTATTGGCCCTGTTGCTGCCATGATCACTTTCTAGGCGTGTTTTTTTTCTTTTTTGTGGTTATTTTGTGTGCCTTCTTGGTTGCTTTACTTTGATGGTCTGACTGAGGAGAAATATTGCTACGGCATTTTCTTTAATTAAGCCGCTTAACAGCTCACAATGTGCTCCAAGGAATTAATACAAACACAGGTAGTTTACAATTGATGCGACTAGTTCCTGCCATTTCAATACGCCCAGAACTTATGCCTATGTTGTAAGGGTACACTGCTACTGTAATCTTTAATTCAAAAGGCGTTTTACTCGCACCTGGAAATAGGCACCGTATCTATGCTTATGCCCTTAGGGAATATCGTAAGTGAATCACGCCTACTGTTTGTGGATTGAAGGCTGTATGTATAAGGATTAAGGTACAATCAGCTAAGGCGTCTATTTCGCGCCTTCTTTAGACCATAGTATATATTTGCGGCTGAGTACCAGACACATAGCTGCCCACCCACGAATCAACCATGCATCTAATTAAGCTGATTATCCTTATCTGAACAGGGCCAGAACCACCCCTAATCTCTCAGGGGTTCTATAAGACAAGGTAGGCTAAAAGAGCTCCATCCAGCGTTTCTACACTGACTGAAACCTTGTGTAGATCTAGAGCTTTTTGCTACTGGATTAATAGTACGCCGGAATCGGCAATATCCCCAATGAACCCAGCTCTCACAGATGTCTTGGTGATGACTGCTTTCTTTTTTTTCCTTTACTTTTACTTTTATCTTAAAACTGTACAACACTCCTATTAATAGATACTAAACGGGTGCAGAACAATAGTAGCTCTTTAGCATGCCCATTTGCTATTGGGCGCACAACTTTGCAATAAGGTTTGATATAGACCTCCTAAGCACCTACCCCTCCAGTGGATACAGTAACAAGTCTAACTCCACCCCGGAAGGTAGGGAATGGCTTTAAAAACCAATCCGCTCTGTGAGAGCCGATTCTTATAGCATAATATTAAGTGCCTTAAGGTCCTTTATAACACACTAATAAGTACTAACAGGTACATTACAGCATCACCCAAACGTTTTTTCCTTACCTGAGGACCTTTTAGACATATCTAAGTCCTCACTCAGAAGCCAGGCATTGGATGTATTTTGTACTCCTTTTTCTCAGAATGTTACTTCATTTTCATACAAAACAAGGCTACTGCAACGCCCCCTGAGCACTTACCCTTACCAGGTGAAATTTTCTATTATTCTCATCCTCCCTTAGAAGCCAGTAAATGGCCCTTAAATACACAACTTGCACATAGTGAATAATAAAGGGCTAGGAATATATATACCCCCCCCTCCAACAGTGCCAATAAAAGGGGATGATTATGTAATGTTTTAAAGTTGTCATATATTGCTGCTGGCAAGTGTCCATAAGTATTTACAAACTCTGATGTAATTAACTTTTCTAATGTGTTGTATAGAGCAGAATTGCTTTAACTGCTTTATATATTTACTGGTTGATAACTACTACTCCATAATGTCTTACATTGCTGCTGGCAAAGTCCTTACTGGTTTTTATAAATTCTGATTTAATTAGTTTATGTGCTGCTACCAAGTACAACAGAATTTATTTTATTTTTTAACTGCTGCTAATACTTATATTGTTATATAAAAGGGATACACAAGTGCTGCATCATATAATCTTGCATTGCTGATAAAAAAGACTTAATATGTATCACTGCTAACCAGCTCTTATGTTCCTGCATATGCCTGTTAATCTCACTATGCATATGTTTTTTTTTTTAAATGTACATTGGATACTGCAAGAATTGTGTCGGGGTTTGATTACTGCTATTTTAGAAGTTCTATCTTGCTTTATTATCCATGTCTCTTATCCTCTGTCTTGTCCCTCTTGCCTCCTAAAGATACTCTACTCATCCCAGGCTTCTAGTGCTAGTCAGCAGGAAGCTAAGAACCCTCTCCAAATATCAGCGGGTCACCTCATTGCATGGTAATTCTACAATCCCCTATCAAGGAAAACAGTAGAGTATGTCTGCTAACTAATTCCAACAAGAAAGACTTTCTATTGACTGTACCATATTTTACATGTCATACCCAGGCCTGAGCTAGGACAGCCAGCAGCCCTTGCTTTCCCCTTCTACATAACCTTTCACTATCTCTTCCCTCCCACCTGTATAGATCCCCCCTTGATTTTTTTTTCTTTTTATTTCAACTTTCCTATCTGTAGTCTACCATTGTTACTCCTTCTCAATCTAACTAGCTATACTAGACTTGCCCACTAGATGGCACCCTAATTCCAGACTTTTCTACTCTTACCCTTTTTTTTCTTTATCAACTCCTTACCCCATTTCTTAAATTCAATAGTCCCTGAAGTGATATTAGCTGCCTCTTTTGCTTTTTCCTTCTATTTTACTGTCCACTGACACCTCCCCACTCCTCTCTCTCTTTTCCTTTCTTTTTGTCCTTTCCCCTGCACATATACATACAACAGACACTTTCTAGCCCCTATTCTTTTCCATTCTATCACTAGAACTAGCCTAGCTGATTGTTTTTCATTAACTGCTTCGGTATATGTTTCTACCTGCTCCGTTCGCCCTGCAGGCTCACTCCGCTCCCCTCCCTAGCCCCAATTCCCACACACCCCAGGGGTCCTGCCTTTATACTTCCTAAACCACACCTCTTCCTATTTCTCTCCAACCACACCCTTCCTCTTTCCATTACCTTCTAACCACACCTCATCCTCTCACCTGTACTCTCTAATATTACCTCGTAATCCCACTATTTCCTTTTCTCAATCTCTCTTCCCTCTATCTTTTCTGCCTACAAACTCTCCTATTACCTAACTCCACAAACATTCCCCTCTCACTTCTCGCCTCCCATCTCACCATACCCTACTCACTCTCTCTTCTCCACCCAATACATTTCTATCTTCTACCTACAAAGAACCAATATCCATCCAAATAATGAATACTCACTCCATCCCTTCCTGTATCACATTCTTATTCACACTCTCACTATTACATCCTTTAATCCTTACTCATCTTTTCACTTCATTTGAGAACTCACTAGACCCAAACTTAAACTATCCCAAAAAAGAAACCAAATCTCCAAACTCACCTTTACTGTGTATTCACGTTAATATAACATTCTCATCTAATTACATACCAACCCTACACACAAAGTACAACAATCCAACCCCCAAAATATGTCTGTCTCTATACAGCAGATTCAAAAACCCATACTAAGTCTGTTACTCTCTATAAAGGATGGTGACATCCACCCTAACCCAGGCCCCCAAACAACTCCCATCTCTCTCCTCAACCTCAAAAAACCACCTACCCAAGCCCTTTCTAGACCATCCAACTCCCTCTTAATTGCTCATTTTAACATACGAAGTATAAATAATAAAGTAACTCAACTCCAAGCTCTAACTGAAATCTATTCCTTTGATATTCTCTGCTTAACAGAAACTTGGCTAAAACCTCCAACCAAAGACAATGAAATCATCCCACCTGGATATAATATCCTAAGACTAGACCGAACATCCAAGAAAGGTGGAGGGGTAGCTATCCTATATAAACCTAGCTTACAATTAACTACTCATAACTGCAAACCACCTATAGACTCCAATGCAGAATTTCTTATCACCAAACCTCTTCTTAACAATTCCAAATCCATCTATGTCATCTGTATATATCTACCTCTTGGTTATAACATAGCAATCATGGAAAATATACTTTGCCGGCTTTCGCATAACCTGCCTCAAGAAACCATTATCCTAGGTGACACAAATATTGTCTGGACCTGCTTCTGCAGCAGCTTCCCCTTAAACCATATTAACCTACATGGGTATTCCCAAACCATTACCTTCCCCACCAGGATGAATAAATCCAACAAAAAATCAACCTTACTAGACTGGATCCTCATCAACCATCATCCTCATATCTATGACTCAGGAACCCTCCCTGATGATTTAAGTGACCACTCTCTTACGTATATCATCAGACATAAAATCAACTTGCCCTCCCCAACATCCATTAAAAACATCAGGTCTAAAAAATACTTTAACCCTGAGCTTTTCCAGATGGAACTAAGAGCATGCAACTGGTCACCCCTACAAAACCTACCTTTAGATGAAGCCGTTAGTTACTTTAACTCCAACTTCCTTGCCATCCTCAACCACCATGCCCCAACCAGACTAGTTAGAACTAAAACCAAACATGCTCCCTGGCTTTCTAAGGAAACCAAACATAAAATCAATGCTAGAAACAAACATTGGTCAAAATGGAGGAAAACAAAAAACCCTAAAGACCAACAAACATTCAGACAACTAAGAAATGAAACTAAGAAAGCTATAATATCTGACAAGAAAACCTACTACCTCCAACCCCAACAAGCCAGTCAAAACAAACCACAGAAACTTTGGTCTAGTATCAACCAACTACTCCACCCAGGGCAATCCACTACTCCAAACCCTCAAAATACTGAACACAAATCACCAATGAATATAGCTAATGCTTTTAACACCTTTTTTACTGATGCTATACAAACATTAGCTAGTCAACTATTACCTAACAACTTCACTCTACCTTCCAAAGAATCAATCTTACCCCTACTTTTCATTTTCAACCCATCCCAACATCATATATTCTAACCCTTCTACAGAAACTGAAACCATGCTCCCCCTCAGCAGACCAACTACCTGCTGAATTCCTACAACAATCTGCCAAAGCTATTGCCTATCCCATGTCTATCCTGATCAATAGAACTATTACTGAAAGTCATATCCCTAGTTTATGGAAAATATCGCATACTATCCCCCTCCACAAAGGAGGACAATCCACTGAACTCTCCAATTACTGCCCTATTGCCCTCCTCTCACCTCTGGCAAAGATCATGGAACAATGCATTCACAGACAATTACCTGACCATCTAATACATAATAACATACTAGCCAACTGTCAACATGGTTTTAGACCCTCACACAGCACTACTACTGCCCTTCTTTCCTTCACAGATTATATTAACAACAACCGCACCCTTAACAAACTCTCTTCTGTTCTATTCATTGACCTGTCTAAAGCTTTTGACATGGTAGATCAACAAATTCTGATCACTATACTGAAATCCCTGTCACTGGATACATCCTCCATAAAGTGGTTCCAGTCCTACCTGGATAAAAGACAACAGGCTGTACTATGGCACAAGTCTCTCTCTACTCACCTACCCATCAACCTTGGAGTCCCTCAGGGGTCCATCCTTGGACCTCTACTTTTTTCCATATTCATCAATGACCTTCACCTTGCCAATCCCCAAGCTACATGCATACAATATGCAGATGACTCTACACTGATATGCTCAGACCCCTCCCCTTCTGAACTTCTCTATCTTACCCAACAAGTATTTAACACAGTTGAGCAATGGTTCACACATAGATGCCTTCTCCTAAACCCCAAAAAGACTAAACTCCTCCTTTTCTCTCCTACTAAGAAATCCCCTCCATTGGATTCCTCAGTTAACTCTACCAATAAAACCATTATATCCACTGAACCATCCGCCAAACTATTAGGAGTCACCATTGACAATAATCTGAACTTTGACATCCATATTAACAATACTATAAAAACTGTAAACAAAAAGCTAGGCTCTCTCTATAGGATAAAATCCTTTCTCCTACCTTCAGCTCGAACCACTATAGCACACACTCATCTAATCTCTTCTCTTCTTTACGCCTCACCTATTTTTACTAACCTATCTAAAATAATCTTAACAAATTGGAAATGTCCTACAATAATATTGCCAGATTTGCAACAGGAAACCCATTTAGAACCCATCACTGCCTTAATTTAAAGCAGCTAGGATGGCTTGAACTACAAAATCTAATTCCATCAGCTAACTATAGCCCACAACACTCTTTACAAACCTTCCAAAACACCAATTCTGTCCACACTAATCACTCCCTATAAAAACCTGCAATCTTTAAGGTCTTCTCAGAAACTTCTAGTACATACTACTAAAACAAACAATAAAGCTGGTGACTCCCTTTTTTCTAATATAGTTGGAAAACCTGGAACCTCCTTCCAAATGAACTCTCCACACTTCCCTCACTATCCTGTTTCAAAAACAAATTGAAAGTATTCCTCAAAACACACTGGTTATGCCAATGCTCTAAACCTGACTAGTTAAGTGTCTCTATATACTCTACTCTTCCTAACCCATCTACTCATTAAAAGCAACTCCTTCCTTCTTTAAACTATGTTACTAATTATCTCTTGACTACCTTGATTGTATTTACATGCCTTTATTATGCCTGTATTCTGCACTGTCAATTTAGATTGTACTTGGATCCTTTGTTATGCATGTATTCGGCACTGTACATTTTACGGTGATAACCTGTTATACATACTGTTAACAGTTTTTATCTAGCTCATATATCCTTAGATGTTATTGTGTTAATTTCATTCTCCTACCTTGGAGCTTAACTCCCGGGCCTCTACTGAAAATGGACATGTATCCAGTTGGACTAGCCCGGTAAACAAATGTAAAATAAATAAAAATATCCTAAAACACTGTAAATGGGACCCCCTACTAACATTAAACCTAGACCAAGCAGTGGAATACTTTAATAACACATTTATTAATGTCTTCAATTCATTAGCACCCATCAGAAGAATAAAAGTAAAAACTAACTATGCCCCATGGTTAAGCAAAAACACAAGAGCCCTTCTAAAAGCCAGGGATAAGTCATGGAAAGCATGGAAAAGAGATATGTCTGACTCATCCAAGCAAAACTACCAAAAACTTAGAAACCAAGCAAAAAAAACAAACCCTACTCGATAAACAAAACTACTTCTTTAATGTCCAAAATAAACACAAGAAAAACCCACAAAAGTTCTGGCACGCCATCAATTCACTACTTAAACCAGGTAAAACAGCCACCCCAACCCCGACCACCAACAACACTGATACAGACATTGCCTGCCAATTTAGCCACCACTTCACTAAATCCATCTTAACCCTGTCTATGCAACTCTCCAACAACAGCCAGCCCCATACCCCAAAACAACCCCCTAACAATACCCTATCCTTTACCCTCTCACCTATTCCTACCTCCACAATCAAAAAACTGCTACAAAATCTTAAACCCACCACCCTCGCTGCAGACAACCTACCAGCAGACTTCCTAAAAATAGCAGCTGATGCACTATCCTACCCTGTTTCCATTCTCATTAATCACTCCATTCAGGACTCCTGCACCCCAAAGTTATGGAAAGTGTCATACATTCTCCCCCTTCACAAAGGTGGGAACTCTTATGACTTTTCTAACTATCGCCCCATAGCCATCTTACCCCCCTTATCCAAAATACTGGAAAGATGTATGCAATTCCTAAACTCTAACAATCTCCTCTCCCCCACACAACACGGCTTCCGACAACACCACAGCACCACTACTGCTCTCCTCTCATTCACCAACACAATTAACCAATGCAGAAATAACAACAACTATGTCTCAGCAATATTCTTAGATCTTTCTAAGGCATCTGACATGGTATCCCACCCTTATTCTTGACTCACTAACCTCCCTAGCCTTTGCCCCACCTACCACAGCATGGTTTAAAAGCTGTTTAACAAACAGACAATAGTTTGTACAATGGCAAAAGAAACCATCTCCCATACTCCCAAACACTGTAGGAGTCCCACAAGGTTCAATATTGGGACCATTACTTTTTACCATATTTACTAAGAACCTTCATAGTTTCTCCCAACATGCCACCTTAATACAATATGCAGATGACTCTACTCTCATCTGCTCATCACCATCTCTCACTACCCAGCAAAAACTTACTCAGGAATCCTTTACCTCAGTAGAAAGCTGGATCACCCAGATCCAACTCTCACTAAATCCCAGTAAGACCAAACTACTCATATTTGCTCCTTACAAAACTAAAACCACCCAACCCCCATTCACAATCACGTCCAAAAATAGCACTAACATCTTCCCCACTAACACCACCAAGCTACTAGGAGTTACAATTGACAACAAACTGCTATTTGACACCCACATATCACAAACAATCTAAAAAGTACATAAAAAAATGGGTACCCTATACAGACATAAAAAATTCCTATCTGATCAGGTATGTATCACCCTCGCCCAAACTCATCTACTCTCGACACTCCTGTATGCCGCACATATCCTTACCCACCATAGAAAGCAAAACCTTGAACAACTTGAATCATGCTACAATAAAACTGCCAAACTTGCCAAAAACTGTTCCTTTAAAACCCATCATTGTCAGGCACTACGAGAACTTAAATGGTTAGAACTCCCCAAACTAATTAACTATCAACAACTGATAATTGCCTACAATATTGAAAACATCCTGACAAAACTCCATCTCCGAACAAACTCCTAACCAGGTACACAGCAAACCGCCCACTCCGCTCCTCAGAAAAAAACTCTCCTCTGTATCGAAAAAGCTAATAACTCTGCAGGAAAAGATCTTTTCTCCCACAACACTGCCAGAAACTGGAACAACCTCCCTACCTCCCTGACCTCAGCTTCTTCACCTCTACTGTTCAAACACCATCTCAAGACACACCTATTAAATTCCTGGTTGTGCCCATGCATCACTTAAGCACATGTTCAAAACAGCCTATTAATGTGTAGCTAAAATCTCCTGTGTTGTCATGCACTCAGGAACTCACTCTACATCGATACTATATGCAGTTCCTGTTGTTTCTGTAACTAGTTTCAGGAACTCCCACTGCTAGTAATTCCCTACTCTTTGAGTCAATTTTTCCAACTCTTGTCTTCATACCAGTAAAAGTACAATTGACCAACTACCTGCTATTTGTTTTTTTTTCTTCTATTTTCTTTGTAATATTGTACAAAGCATGCCTCATCCTTATTTTTAAATGTAAGATATGTAAAAACATAGTGATTCTAATTGTTAAGTTGTTGTACAGTTTTTGTATGTAAAAATAATACCTTTATAATCAATGTTAAATATTCTACATAAGCCTTGTAGAGCTATTTTTTTCTTGGCTATTTCTGTACAAGAATTGGAGCTTTTCTCCCCGGGCCTCCGCTGTGAATGGACACATGTCCAGTCAGATTATCCCGGTTATCAAATGTAAAATAAAATAAAATAAATAAATAAAAATAAATGATAAACAACTTTTAAATTTAATGTTACTAGAAAACTGGAAGGAGAAATGAGCAATAAAAAAGACTGTAGCAAGAGCATTTTGGAATCTGGATGTGAAAGTTCGAAAAAAGTCTAAGATAGGTCTATGGGTTCTTTCTTTCCTTGGCACAGAAATATTGAGAAAAATCCTTTATTTGATCTGGGTGAACAGACTCCATCACCCTCTGAGACAGCATTTGATCCAAGAGTGGAGAAAACAAAGGAGTTTGATTGGATGGATGAAGACGGATCCCCTGGGAAAAGACAAAGGGATCCCACAGTCAGTTGTAGCCCTTTTGAATGACTCTGAGAACTCGTGTCTGAAGTTATCCGGTGCCACAGGTAAAAGTGAAGAGCTAGATTTTGTGAAATCTGCAGGGAGGGGGGGTTGCCTGGGTGGGGAGGAGAGAAAAACAAAATTGGAAGTATAGTAAATCTGATATTTTACATTGTCTTTGGTTTTGAAAGTATTTGTTTTTTGAACCTCTATACAATTGTTTTCTGAAAGACTGTTTACATGTGATTTACTGTGATTGCTTATTTGGTTTCCTATAAAAGGATCCTGGAAAGCTCTTATTATATTTGGGAATGGAGGGTTGAAAAATCGGGTCTATATTAAAAGACTGAAGGTGTGTTTCAGCAAACACCTGTTGGTCGACACGTAAAGCGTGAACGCTCAAAACAGCGATTTCTTTCCCTGGGAAAGAAACCGCTAGCACAAACACAAAACACACACACACACACTTTAAAACATAACAACATGGGGGGCTTTGCCCCCCCCCCACACACACACACACCCCTAACTAAATATACCAACTCTGAGATCGCACTACAGTCAGGAAAGGGGCAAACACAGGGGGACGGCTAAGCAATTTCTTTCTCAAGGAAAGAAATCGCTGTTTTGAGTGTTCACGCTTTAGTGCGTTCGCTCATTACATGTCGACCATGAGGTGTTTTCTGAAACCCCTCTTTGGTCTTTTAATATAGACCCGAAAAATCTAGGTAACCCTTGAATTAACTTTCTTCTTTTGTCAAATATTTTGTTTGACCCTTCCTTTGCTGAGGTCCTTAAAATATTTTTAACCAGGGAGGGAGCATTCAGAAATTCCATTTTCATGCAAATTCTGAGAAAAGCAGCCAGGCAAATCTCATTTCTGACCCAATGGCAGCTGCTCGAAACACATCAGCATTGTCATAAGAACATTTTAAAGAGTGTTTTAGTTACCCGAGGCACACAAGAATTCAGAGGTATCTTAATGTCTGAAGAAGGAAGGTCAGCAACTTAAATTTTTAAAGGAAGCCAGCAGAATTTTATACAACGAGCCTGACAAATTACTATGCTGAAGCCTAAAATGGAAGAAATATAAACTTTCTTCCCAAATCTATCAAATCTCAGAAGGAAAAGGATTAGCTGCCATAAGGTATTTGGCAGAAGATATTTATCAGAGAAATTACTGCAGGGGCTGTCCTGGGATTTGCAAACAGAAATGTGTGAGCTGGAGAACTTTAAAACAGTTAGAGATTTTCTGAGGGCTGGTGACAGATTGTCAGGCCGAACTGCTGGTTGCAAGAAAGGCATCCTCTAAGGAGGACAAAACATGAGGGATAGTTGCATGTTGAGGGAAAATCCACCTGTGGCAAATCATATCTTTGCGGAGGTTGATATTTCTTTCTGTTTCCACTGAAATAACTGCTTCCTTCTAGCAATATTATCCTACAAAGTAAACTCTTCTGGTGGGTAAACTGAAGAAAAAGCTTTCCTCGGAGTTCTCCATTCTAAAGAATAGGAACTTGAGAGACATAATTAGGACTTATGTACTTAACACAACTAGGTATCTGTGCTGTCCTATTTCATTATTCCTCATGACTGGGTCCTTGGATCTGACATTGGATCCGAACCGGTCATTCCAAAAGACAGTTGCCACCAATCTCGAGCTCCTCCCACTCCCACAATGCCATGCAGCTTCCCTAACCCCTCAGATAGAGTTCATTGCCTCACAATAAAGTGAAGAGAAGTGAAGATAAGAGTATAACTACAAACAGCAGCAACTACAACCACAACAACAATAACCAAGCTATCAGTCAAAGTTCAAGACAGAAAAACAAAGAACTCAGGACTCTTCTAGGAGCCCCTAGACATCTTGGAAGGGGGAGGGTTTGGTGGGATGTGAGGAATAATGAAATAGGACAACACAGATACCAAGTTATGGTAAGTACATAACTCCTAAATCTGATGTTGCCCATTCCATTGTTCCTCACAACTGGAAAGAGTACCCAGCTACATAATTATCCAGGGTGGCCCCTATGGAAGGATATGCCTCAGCACCGCGGAGCCAAAGGATGCTCTGTTTCTGGAAATTATGTCCAGTTTGTAATGCAAAATAAAGTATGTGACTTGGACCAAGCCGCCAAAGCACCTATGTCATCAATACAGGTTCTAGCCGCAAAGGCTGAAGAAGTAGACACTGATCTGGCTGAGTGGGCCTTCAGTGAATGGGGCAGTTGCAGTCCCTTCATGGAGAAAATGATGGAGATACAATTGGTGATCCATTTAGCTAGGGTTACTTTTGACACTGCTTGGCCTAACTTGTTGGATGGAAAGGAAACAAATAATTGCTCAGACTTCCTAAATTCCCTCATCCTGTGCACATACAAATGCAACTGTCTATGAACATCAAAGAGGTATAGCATATATTCACCCTTGTTAGAGTAATTAGGGAAATTAATGGACTGGTTAGGCATAAAGGAGGGATTCATTCTCAGAGATACTCTATCCTTGAAAAAACAGACATAAGGCAGTTTAGAAGGCAAGAACTGCAGTTCTGATACTCACTTAGTGGAAGTAATGGCCACAAAAAATGGTTTTCTAGGTTACACACCACATCACAGGAATCAACCAGTTCAAAGAGCTACTGTGGAAAACCTTGAAGAACTAGACTCAGATCCCAAGGAGTTGAGGGGTCTTTCAAAGGAGGCCTAAGGAGGAATATTCCTTTCATAAAGGCCTTGCATAACCTAGATGATGAAATGGAAGCTAATGACTGTGAATCATCTGTGACATGAAAATTAGCAATCGCTGCCAGTTTGTGTAATTTAATCGTGGAGAAATTGACTCCCTTTTGAAAAAGGGAACTTAGAAAAAGTAGGATGACTGAAATGGGAGCTGAAAAAGGGAGCTGAAAAAGGGTCCTGTTGTAAACTTTTTTGATAGCAGGTTTTTGAGAAACAAGAACAATGTCACGGATGGGAGATGCTAGCCTGGACTTTCATAAAATCACTGGAATTGGAGAAACCAAGCAGTCAGTCTCACAGAATGCAGATTGAGGTCCTGTTGACCTAACGGGTGAGAGATCAGATCCTGTCTGGGATCTGGTATCCATGATGTATACTAGACATGAGACCGTAGGAAAGAAAACCATACCTGCAGAGGCCAGAAGGGGGCTATGAAGATTAATATGCTCTCGAATCTGAACCTCTTGACTTTCTGTAGGGCATTTGGTACTAATGGGATCAATGGATAAGCATACGGGAGACCTCGAGGCCAACTGTATATGACAGCATCCCTGGGTGACTCCCCTGCTGGGAGGATCAGACTGAAGTACTTGCTGAATTTGGTGTTCAAAGGAGATGCAAAGAGTTCGCAGCAAGGCTGGCCCCATTGGTGAAATATTTGGTTCATTACTGATTCAGGGACCATTCGTGTAGGCTCAGAATGGATCAGCTGAGTCTGTGTGCAAGAACACTGGTCTCCCCAGGAATGTGTGTTTCAATCGCTTGTTGATATACACCAGACCACTGACATGTTGTCTGTATGAACTGCTACCATTTCCCAGAGGTAGGCAGTATTGAAAGGCCTGCAGTGTCAGAAGGACTGCGCTCATCTTCAGAAACCTGATGTACAATTTGGTCTCCAGGGTGGACCAAGTGCCTTTAACCAATCTTCCTCCGAAATGCCTCACCCCACCCCAATAAGGAAGTGTCTGTGGTCACTGTGGCCAATGGGGGGGGGGGTCTGCCTAGGTGAACATCATCTGATGACATCTACCATCGAAGATGCTGTCTGCAAACTGGAGTCAGTTTTATGGGAACAGTGAAGGGATGATACAGAATTGGCCACTGGACTGCTAGTGTCCGCTGAAGTACCTGCATATAAAACCTTGCTAAGGGCACTAGAAGTATGGCAGCCAACATGGAACCTAGAGCTCTTAGAACAAGTCTTGTTGTAGGAGACGGCATATCTAATAGAAACTGAACTGGATGTCTCAGAGACAACACTCATTGTAATGGAAGGCTCGCTATCTGCGTGACAGAGTTCAGTTGCTTTCCTATGAATTCTATCACATGCAAAGGTGTCAGATTTGATTTTGCCAGATTTATTGAGATCCCCAACTGATAGAGGACATGAAGGAGATACTGTGCCACCAATTCCAGTTGATGCCTTGACTGTGCCATAGCCAATCGTCTGGGTAAGGACACACCTGGAATCTTTGCAGTCTCAGGTGAGCTGCCACTACCAACATGCATTTGGTAAATACTCTGGGGGATGTGCTGAGTCCAAGGGGTAATGCTCTGAATTGGTAATGATTGGCTCCCAGCCAGAAGCGCAGATGTCTTCTGGAGCGCCTGTCAATCTTTATGTGATAGTATGCGTTTTCTAAGGTCTAAGGAGCACATCCAATCATCCTTGTGTAGTAAGGGGAAGATGGACTGGGCCGTCGCCATGCGGAACTTTGACGTCTTGACAAACAAATTTAGATTGCTCAGGTCCAATATAGGATGCAGGTCCCTGTCTTTTTTTTGGCACCAAAAAGAAGCAAGAATAAGTTCTGCATCCTTGTTGTGCGGTTGGCCCTGCTGGATGACTCTTTCTTAGAAGTTTTTGAACTTCATCCATGGCATATTTCCTCTGACTGAGTGGGACATCAGGGAGTTTTCTTTGCAGGAGTGGAGGAGGAGGAAGGAAAATGGAAATAAAATAACCTCTGGAACTTATGTTTAGCTCCCAGGCATCATTTGTTAGTTTTGTTCAGCATCTAGATGCAAGGATAGTCTGCCCCTGACTGCCTCTAGAGTATGGCAGTCGGGCAGCGCTTCAGGAGTGCTGATAGGGCCTGTCAGAAAAAGCTTCCCTAATGCCCTGATTCTTTGGACCCCCTCTGTCCCTCCTGCAGCATCTTCCTTTGAAACCTCGTCCTCTACCTCTGGATGAGGATTCGTCAAGAACATCCAGGAAAGAACCCTGAGACTTTTTGAACCAAATCTTCTTCCCACTGCACTGGTTCCTTGAAAATAGCCTCTGCAGGGGAGAAAACTTAATCCCTACAGCAGACAGGGTCTTCCCCTTTTGCTCTCTGTGGGTAGGTGTATCCTTTACCGACAGTCCAAACAGTGAAGACCCGTCAAATACAGCAATGGTAAAAGATGCCTTAAAAGGGTTTCACAAACCCGCAAAGCCTTAACCAGGCATGTCTTCTTAGGGCTATGCCTGTTCCGGCTGCTCGGGAGGTACCTTTCTGCAGTGTTGGAAATCAACCTCATTGATGAGTTAGTTAGCTAAGGTTGTGAGAGTCGACAACTGAGGAGAGACCTTACTGAAGTCCTCCTCCGACATGCACGCGGACACAGAACTGGTGACCTCCTTGACCAGATCTCTTTGAAGACGCATAAAATGTGCCAAATAGTTTAGCATTCTCTGCAAAAAAGTTGCTGAGGTGTACACATGCTTCCCATGTCTGCCTAAGGCCCAAGGCTCCTTGTTGGGGGAGGGAGGTGGACAGAGGAGCTCTGCTCACCTAGCTCCTTTGTGGCCACTGACTCAGTAATGGCATCAACAAGAATACCTTTACTCCAGTGGAGGCAATCTGGTAGAGGGCTCAAGAATTTGTCAGCACATTTGGGAATAAGCTCCATGGCATCAGGTTCCTTCCAAGCCCGGCGGGAGACCAGGTAAATGAGCTCATCCACCGGTGGGGACACCCAGGATGTAGATGGGCCCATCCCAAATGCCTCCAGAAACACAGATTCCTCAGAAGTAGGGGGTTGGGCAGACCATCTACCCTTGTGCTTCAGGATATCTTTGAATGAGATACCATCGGGTGGAGATAGAGGGGACCCTTCTACCCCATCGAGATTGGTGTCATCTGTCAAAAACTCCAAAGGGGAGTCAATGTGCTTCCTCTTGCATGTCTTCTTCCGCTGCACTTCCTTCTGGGGAGACTCAGGGGAGGACTTGGAAGAGGAGGGGGCTCTCACCACAGTGGGAGGCTGGAGGATGTCCTGGATGGGCTGACCTTGTGTAGGATGAATGGGACCAAGGCTCTGACCAGATGAAAAGGGTCCGGAAGAGGAGATGCATTTCCAGGTCTGAAAAATGCCCTCTCTGCCACATGGAAGGCTGACAACCCTGGAGATCCACCTCCCAGTCTCCTCAGAGCAGAAAAAGGAGGAAAAAAAATGTCACTCCAGACTCGCGGCTCCCAGGCAACACCGGATCCAAGCTGCCATGCTCCGATGCCCCGAGTGGTATAGAGAGAACTATCCATGTCTGAGCTGCTACTGACCTCTCATGAATGGGACCCACTCAGATCTGAGACTATCAGAGCCGAGCTGGTCTGGGACAATGCCAGAGTTGAGGAATGCAATATCCTTGGTTCCAACAGCATCTTTCTGGGGACATCCAGATCCTGGGATTCCAAAAAAGACGGTCAGATCAGGACTCGTGAGAAATGGTGATGGGGTCTCATGGACCCAAGATGGGACGGAGAGGATAAGACCCCCATCTCAATCTGAGCCTTTAGTAAGCTCTGCATCATCTTGTCCATGTCGGAGCTGGAGAGTCTAGAGGACCTAAAAGATATTGAGGAGTGGGTAGGCCTTGAAGGGAAAACAGACTTCTCTCACCTTGGCGTATGGTTCTGAAACCCTTGGATCTGAAACCTTCACAGCCAAAGACGACTGGCTTTGAGAATGCAAGCTCCAAACAAAAACAACCTTCGACAAATCTGAAAGCATCCTAGGAGCCAAGGCATTCAGATCAGAGGTAGGTCAGATCTGAGAAGGTACATCGGGGGTGAATAATGCCAGCTCCAAGGTACTGTTCTGATCTGAATAGACCTGGCCTTCCTAGGATCTGAAGGTGATGGATCTGTCAGTTTTTTCTTCTTCTCCAGAACTACAGAAGAAGCTCCAGAGGAAACTGGAGGTAACCTTTTCTTTGGTTCCTTCGAAACTCCAGGCTTTGCTGAGTCTTGACTGGATGAAGGTAACAGTCCTTCAAGAATCAACATGTTGCGGTGATCCACTAAGGCATGGGGGTTAAAGGCCACACACACAATTTATATTCCTGCTCCAAATGAGCAGCACCTGAACAGTATACACACACACTTGTCATAGGAGTCTGAATGAGGAATTTTGTGTCCGCAAGAGACGCACTTAAACCCAGTGGGCTTGTCCGCCATTGACCACTAAGCAAGCAAACACCACGTCCACACTAACCACAGTAGTTACTGAGAGACAGTAAACCAGCAAACACATCACTCACGTGACAAAACTACTGAAAAGCAATAGTAATCAACTTAAAAATACCAGGAAAGTTTTTTTTTTTTTTTTTTTTTAATAGAAAAAATGAAAGTTAGCAAAGCTGCATGGGACAGAAGAAAAGAGAACAGAAATACAAATACCCTAACGCCCAAAGAACTCTAACAGAAGGAGGGAACGTATAAATAAGGTACTAATAGAGTTTAGGCAGAAATTAGAACGAAAAAATACAGCAAAAAGGCACTTAACTTATCACTATCTCGAAATCAGCATAGATGCGTCTGTACAGGAAGGCAGTAAAAGAGATCTGAGAGATTGGTGAAGATGCAGGGCATTGTGGGAGTGGGAGGAACTTGAGATTAGCAGCAAATGTCTTTTGTAATGGCTGGCTTGGATCCAATGTCAGATCCAAGGACCCGGTTGTGAGGAATAATGAAATGGACAACATCTGATTCTAAATTTAATTCCTGTTCCTCAGGCTGTGAGTCAAAATCTGAGTGAAAGAGAAAGCTTTTCATTTTTAGATAAAGGGAAAATGCAGAATTTAATGACTGAAAAGGCTTTGAATAAATATTTGGCAAAACCCAGACAATACTGTTGGTCTACCTTGTAAGAAAGGCCACAGGTGAGAAAAAAATGCCTAAGTTTACAATTCCTTTTCCTGGTAGATCCATCTAAAAACAGAGCTCTCAGAAAAAAAGGCCCTTTCCCAAGATTCAAGTTCCTTAGTGTGGTCCTGTGAAGAAACATCTCTCCCTCCCTCCCCTGATGCTTCCAAGAATGCCTTGCCTGAAGAGGACAATTCAGTGGCTCTTGAGGATGTGCCTGTCTCATGGTCTTTAGCTTCTCAAGGAGCAACACCAGAGGAACACAGTGAAACTAATGGATGATATGAAGGCTCTGACATGGGCACACTCGATTAATCCATTTGAACATTCCTTAACCAGTTAATTTCTTTGTTTTTCTTAACTACAACTGAATACTGGAAATAAAAATGCTGATTTGTAAGTATGAACACAAGGAAAAGACAAGCAAAAATTACATTTAATGTATAAGAAGTAATAACTACACAGAAAATATGCAGGACAGACTAAAACTAAAATAAGGGGAGCACTGCAATAAATCAGCACATAATGACCAATGCGAACAGTTCTAATACAGGAGAAATGAGAACAGGAATAAATTATAAGACCTGTAGAAAAACAATGAAGATTTGGCCTGGTTATGGATAAAGCCCTTCTTGGGTCAGCCAATAACAATAAACGGGTCTATACTGAATCACCAAATGCTTAAAAAAGTGAACGGTGATTCATCGACCCTATTTAAGCAAAAGCTTAGAATCCCGAACACTCGGAACATCGATTTTTCTTCCCAGGGAAAAAAAATCGCTGTTCCACACAAAAAAAAAAATCTTAAAACAGTATTTAATTTGGGGGGCTTCACCTCCCACACCCCTCCTACTTAAATATACCAACTTCAAGATCGCACCACAGTGGAGGAAACAGCAAACTCGCAAAACCGGCCCAGAAATTTTTTTTCCCCTGGGAAATAAAATCGCTGTTCTGGGTGTGCGGGATTGTAAGCTTTTGCTTAAATAGGGTCAATGAATCAGCGTTCATTTTTTTAAGCTTTTGCTGATTCAATATAGACCCCAATAAACGAATGACTAAACAAATACATCACAGCGTGAAAGAACTGTCAGCATTTTCCCACATGTGATTAAAGTGACACAGAATACAACTCTTACACACAGACAATAACACTACATGGAATCTCTGTTACAAAATAAAGGTCACTGGTTTACCATCCAAAGCAGATTTCTGAGATAAAGCAGCTGCAATAGCTGAAATAAAACTGAAAACTGTGCTACATTTACAAATATTATCCTCCAGTTTCAATCCCCATCTAATGCAGTCTAAAAAAGCTTAAAGTCACCAAGGTCTGAAGATTTACTCACCCTCTGCGTTTTGCCTAAATGATCTAGGATTTCAACTCAATATGTCAGATGACTGGAGGATAAATGGAATAAACCCTTACTTGATCCACTGTGCACCCTCTGAAAATTGGGGCAGTCTTACAATGCAGTACTCACAGGAGGCAACAAATCAACAGAGTACTAAACAAGGGTGTTGAACACATCTGCATATGTCAAATAATTAAATTAGTTAATTAAAAAAAGAGTAAGCCATTATGCACAGCACATGCCTCAACAGCATGCTCCATCAGCAGGAATTGTTAAGAAGAGGTAGAGTGATTTACTGCATGGATATTAGCCCCAGTGAAACAAAACCAAAGGAAACACCTGCCTACAGTACAGCGGTAACCAGTTCCCTCATGCACTCAGCAGGAAACTGGCTGTGGAAAAAGTTCAAAGATACCGTTTCAGTGCCATTAGACCACAGCACATACACATAATGGATACAGGAGAAGCTAAACGTAAGGTTAGTGTTTTCTATTAAGAATGCCAAACTTTGTGAAAAAAAAGAGTTGCAGGTCTGCGATGTGAAATGCAGTGAGCTAAAAAAGCAGATTATGTACTCATCAGAACAACTGTGTACTTTGCTTATGAAGTCCTGGTATCAATTTTGTTACTCTGATTCAACAAATTAAGAAGATCTTACCTTTTTTATCGCCAACATTCATTGCCCACTCCTGTTCACTGCAGTACTTGTCGATTGCATTTACTACTGTCTTGGGATCTCCCTTGGTAGCAGTTTTTATCACAAAATCTAAAATTCGCTGCTCCTTGCCTTGGCCTTTGTTGTAGTTTATCATTTTGCTCAACAAGCCCGACAAAGGAATCTATTTCCGCAGTACAGGTGATCCAAAAAATTATTTTGTTAAAGTAGAGAAGTTTTGCTACAATAAAGAAAAAAATGTCATACTAATAAATTCAGATGCAAAATTCTATTCAGAAAAAACAAACTGCAAAAAGCATCAGAACTTTAGAGAACACCTTCCTCAAACATGAAAACAACAGCACTCGTGTGTGAAATAAATCCTCAGTGGACAACTACCAGCTTCTCTAAACCCAAAAAGACTAAACTCATACTACATACATCCAAACAGCTGTGTGACCAAACAAAACTCTTCACTGTGACTTCAGCCCAACAACACAACACAAAAACAGCAATGGTTACACATATAAATCCATAAGGCAAGAACATAGATAACCAACGAAATTCAATCATTTACTTCAGGTAATAAAATGAAATACACAAAAAACGTGGCTCCCTATATAGGATAAAGCCATTCCTAACTGATGAGACCAGGAAATACATAGCTACAGCTTACTGACGTTCATGCTCCTCTTTACCTCTCCAGTCTTTACTAACCTAAATTCATCTCTTTCACATAAGCTTGACTGACGCTACAGCAAAATTTGCAAAAATCAGCGCTACAGACTTCACCACTGCCTTTTTCTAAAGCAGCTAAATTGGCTTTAGCTGACGCATACATAGACTCTGTCAATTATTTACAGCAAACAAGTTACTTCATAACCCTGAAAAATACCCAGCATTAAACAGTATCATTCATCTTTACTCTCCAAAAAAAAATCTACACTCCACTACAGACTCCTTGCTGTGAATAATTAAATCAACAAACTCTGCAAGGGGATTCGCTATGTTCAAAGTGTATATCAATTAAATGGAATTCCCTCGCAGCTCACTTGAGACAACTCAACGTCATTTAAGTGCCAACTCAGAAAACATCTCGTTGATACTTGATATGTACCTATGAATCCCCAAGTTACACTGAAAAGTACTTATTGAACATACCTCTGTGGATCCCCAAGTTAGCCTAAACTTACAAATGCATACGAATTCAATACTTAAACACAACCAGTCTCCCCACAGGAGTGTCTTATATCCTCTCCTCAGTTCTCAACATTTCATTTCTCATCCTTCAAACTTCCCTTACTAACAAACCTCTTCTCCTATCCATCTGTTTGCCTCAAACCTCCTCTCTTCTACAAAACCTCTCACACCTCGTCAAATAATACTTGCCTTTCAAGATTTACTAAAGGCTATCCCCCTTTTCCTATGAACCTTTTTATTTCCTACATCCTGCATATATTGGAATAAAATAAAATTAACCAAACAGTCAAAGAGTTTTCTTGTTCTAACGTCATTACTACAGCATTTTCTCTTCCAGTATATGAGGTTTGTAATACCTCACCTGCAGCATGTTATCACTTGCATTCAATTAATTGTACTCATGCTCTGTGCACACACCTTGGATATGGCTATTGTAAATGTTGCTTTCTTATGTATACATGATGTTTTATTTGTTTGTAAAACTGATTTAACTGTGGAGCTTTTCTCTCTGAGCCTCTGCTGAAAAGAGGTTATTGCCAAGTCGGACGCTCCTTATAAACAATGTCAAATAATGGGCATCAGTATATCCTGAAAAGACAAATTCAATGAATCAGACGATGCCAGCAATTACAGTTTAAAGATGACAGTCTGTTTTATATTTGATGTACCTTGTATTACTATTGAAGTGTCAGGCAAATACATTCTTTTCAACAACTATACACATCTTAGTTGACCTAATATTATTTATGTGACCTTTAACAGATTGTCTTCTTTAAAATGTAATTCTTGATGTTTGGGGGCTATTTTTAAGTCGCATGGCATTACAGGATTTTTATTACATTGTAATAACATCACTGCTTGGTTTCATAAAATGAAGAGGTGCTTGGTGTTTTCAGTCTGTTGTGAGATATTATTATACAATAATATGCAACCGCGAAGTGTCCTTTTGCTGTTACTTGCAAAAGCATCTGAGAGCTCCAAAGTAGACACCCAAAAAAAAACCTGCACCTCCTGTCACAAATCAGACAACACATAAAACACAAAATCAATGTGCCGCACAATCGCAGCCCTTAAGGCGAAATAACATACCTAACACACTAGTAATAGGTGACTCTATAGTCAGGCACACTGACATCCCACTCACTAGGCTGGACAAGGAGAAAGTTACTGTTAGCTGCCTGTCGGGAGCCAGAATCCGCCAGATAACACAAGCACTCAGGTCACTCCAGAACAAGTACAAATATGACTCTGTCATTGTTCATGTTGGTGTGAATGACCTGAGACGTACCTCCCTGGACTACATGAAAAGAGACATGGAAGAGCTCTCTGATCATGTAGCCCAGGCGGATATGACCCTGACCCTGAGTAGCATCCTGCCCTCACCAAGAATGATACCTCAGTATAAAGAAAAAATGATCAATTTCAACAACTGGCTAACCTTCTGGTGTCATTCAAAGGGGATCCAGTGTCTGTTAGCCTGGGACGACATGCTCAACAAGCCACGTTGCTTCGCAAGAGACTGCTTGCACCTGTCACCCCTAAGCTTTCGAATACTGGCCAAGGCTCTTGCTGCCCCCATAGTGCCTTTTTTAGGCGAGGCTCAAAAGTCAAACCCACCTCCATAAACAGCACAAATAAAAAAATGAGGGTTATGCTACTCAACGCCAGGAGTTTAAATCTCAAAATGCATGCGCTCGAAGCACTTCTCAGTATGGAGAATGTCGACATCTGTGCAGTAACTGAAACCTGATTCAAGGCTCCAGACAGCACTCCAGCACTACCGGGCTACAACTCATACCACACATTTCGGCCACAGAACACAGACCAAAACACAAAAGGAGGGGGTGTATCCATATTCATCAACGATACCTACACCCCCAGGTTAGTGGCACAGCATGATACCTCTGAGATCATCCATGTGCAACTAACATAGGGCAAATCTTCAATGCAAATTGTGGCTTGCGACAGATCACCCTACATGACCCAGGACCACCACTCTGCCATTTTGGAGACACTGAAAAACATGAAGGTCCTAACGAACACCCTAATATTGGGCGATTTCAAATACCCTACCATTAACTGGGAAAACTACTTGAGTACAAACTCCCAGGTTCAGCACTTCCTGGAATTTATCAACTCAAATGCCTTGGATCAGCTGGTAAACCCCCCTACCACAGGTGAAAACATATTGGATCTGGTCATCACCAACATGGGCGACAGGTGTTCCGCACCGGAGGTCAACCTGTCACTGGTTAGGATCAGACCATAAACTAATCACTCTGGATGTCCACACCCCACCACCACCCCCAACCAAGGAAACCACAGTGAAAAACTTTTCTAAAGCAAACGTCACCTTACTTAAGACAGAAGTGGTAAGTTTCACAGCCCCCACGCTAAAAGATAACATTGCCCAAGATGCAGAATCCTTTACAAATACACTCTATGAGCACCTACAAGGATGCATGGATTATGCCATTCCTAGCAAAACCAACATTCACTCCCCTAAGAGAAGGAAACCAGTCTGGTGGACCCCTGCCATAAACAGGTTATACAATAAAAGGAGGAAACTAGTTCAGAAAAAAAGCAAATCCCAAGAAGGAAAGACATCCCTGATCAGTATCAGTAAGAAAATAAGGTCCCTCATAAAATCATCCAAGGCTAACTTCAAAAGAAAAATAGCCAAGGATTCGAAAGATAACCACAAAGCCTTCTTTAGCTATGTCAAGAATCTAAGTGGCAACTCACAGATATGCTCTGAGCTAGTGCAAAATAACACAAAATATACTGAACCTACTGATATTGCCAACATCCTAGCAGATAGATTCAGTGCACAGTTCACCCCCCCTCTCACCTCCAAAAGGGCCCACAACAATACCGGTAAAGTGTAGGGTCCCAGAAATCACAGATGCACAGGTGAAAACAGCCCTTTCAAAAGCCAAAAACACAGCATCAATGGGGCCAGATGGTGTCCCAGGATGCGTCTTGCACGATCTGCAGAACAAACTAACCCCTCACCTAAACATGCTGTTCAACCTCAGCTTCTCCACAGGCTATGTGCCCATAGAATGGCGCACAGCAACGGATATTCCACTCCACAAAGGAGGGGCCACAACTGACCCTAGTAACTATCGCCCCATAAGCCTGACTAGCCTGGTCTGCAAGGCTATGGAGCACATCATCATGGAACTCATTAACAAAGACATTGGGAACCTCCAAACACTTGACCCGACCCAGTTCGGTTTTGTTAAGGGCAGATAATGCCTACTAAACCTGGCTGACTTCTTTGAGACAGTCACCAAGGCCATAGATGAGGGAAAGGTGGTTCACACAGCCTACCTTGACCTTGCCAAGGCATTTGACACCATTCCTCACTCAGGTATTATAAAACAACTCACCAGCCTGAACATAAACCCCTACGTCACAAGATGGGTTGCCAACTGGCTTACAGACAGAACTCACGTGGTAAGAATAGCAGGCTCCAGGTCTGACTATACCAGTCACAAGTGGTGTCCCGCAAGGCTCGGTCCTGGGACCCCTACTATTCGGAATATACTTCTCAGAAGTACAGGCACACACAGGAGGACTATGGCTAACCAAGTTCGCCGGATGACTGCAAACTGGGAGCCATAACTGACTCACCAGCTAACACGATGGACATCCTCCAAAAAGGCCTTACTGAGACGGACACCTGGTGTCAAAGTCATGGCCTCAAGCTAAATGCCAAAAAATGCATAGTCATCCCGTTTGGGAAAAACAAAATAACCACGAATTACCACATAGGTGGCAGCCCCCTTAATACAGAAGAGGTAATAAGAGATCTGGGGAGCCAGGTAGATAGTAATCTCTCCTTTGACAATCACATTGCCAAAGTAGTTAGGAAATCCTTCTATGTGGCCCATCTAATTACTAAAGGGTTCACATCTAGAAATAAAGAGGTTATAGTGCCCCTCTACACGTCACTCATCAGACTGATCATAGAGTACAATGCCCCATTTGGGATGTACCTCACAAGACACTTCCAACAGCTGGAAAGACCACAAAAGTACTTCACCAAGAGGATTACTGGCCTCAAACATATGTCCTATGCAGACCAACTGAAAAAACTCCAGCTGTACTCAGTGACATATCGCTTACTCAGAGGTGATCTCTGCGTGACTTACAAAGCCATGTCCAACTCAGAACTGATGGACATGCTCCACCTAAAGAAATCCAAGTCACTGTGAGCCACGTGCTCTAGTGAGCTAAACCTCGCCACAACAATAAATAGAACATGCTGGAGGGATAGATGCCTGTCACAGACACTCTTCATGCTTTGGAACAAAATTCCTATCTACATTAGGCAGAGCCCCTCACTAACACTCTTCAAGAGAAACCTTGACGAGTGGATGGGTAACAGAAAATACACCCCTGGGATCACTTCATTGGGTCTGCTTTACAGAGGCTCAGTTAATTAATCACTGGGGTGGCGAAAGCAGACACACACTGGCTAGGCTTATAAATGCCCTCGGGCAGATAGCCTAGTACCTACCTATGAACATCATGGATTTTTATGAATATTTGGTTGACCTAAAAAAAGCTATGTTATTGTGCAGTTATCATAAATGTGCCATTGGCTGTAACCAGTCATGCTGCTTGAATCTGCATATTGATTGCAAAGTATGACATAAATGCACAACATTGTTGGGACATTGTTTTATTTATTTAAAATAAAAGAAAAAAAGGAGTTAGAATTTCCAGTGCAAGGAAGATTATAAATGGCTGGTATCAATATTTTGTCCCCTTCACCCATTTATTTCAGTGCTTCAGACAGTTCATGCTATTCAGTTTTTTAAGCTATAATTTTATCTGATCACTGTTCTCTATGTATTTGAAGTGCAGATTGTTTATCAAGTTGTTGGAAGTCATGTATGGCTGTTAAGAAGTATTACTGTAGCTTTAGTGAATGCTTAGGAAAGAAGTGAAGAGGAGTAGAATACTGATGTACTTTGATTTGCTTAATACTGCCTTATTCACAGCAATCTGATTCTTTTGTATTAAATGATTATAAGGAAAATACATGTTGCAGATTACCAAACTTTAACAGTTTTGTAGAGGGTGTTGCTTAAATCCTTTTGCCATAACTCACAACTTCTTAACACAAGAAATCTAAAACAATGAGTAAAAAGGACACACAGAAAACACAATCAGTAAAACTACAAGAAAAATCTAGCCAAGCTAGAATTTCCACTGTGTGATTCCTTAAACCTCTTATATTACAGGCACATGGAATATATGCAAATGACCCTTAAAAACATTAGGTGTTTCAGCTATATGGCGATTCTGAATGCAGATGACTACTTTTTCTTTTTAATCGTTTAATGGGCAAATTCGGGCCAATAAAGCCAAATGTTACTAGCTGTGGACATGCATGTTGTGGCCTTGTTATGGCCTCATCAGCACAGCACAAGTGGATTGTTTGGATAACTGTTAGAATACAGGGCTGTTATACCAAGCTGATGTCCATTGCCATTAGGGTGTCTGCAAAATATCTCAAATAAACCAAACCAGAGTAAAAGGACACACAGAAAAAACAGCACAAGTGGACTGTGTGATCCAAATCAAAAAAAGAATTTCTTCAGCAGAAGAAAATTAAAATATTGTAATGGCCCAGCATTGCAAGGAAGAGTGGACAAATATTGCCAAGTCAAGATGTGACATGCTGATAGACTCCTACCCAAGAAGAGCGAATGCTGTAATTACATCAAAAGGTGCTTCAACAAAGTATTAGTTTAAGGGTGTGCACATGTACGCAACCAGCTTATTGTACGTTTTTGTATTTTTTATATTTTCTCCCCTAAGAAATTTGTTTTTCAATTGCATTGTAAAGGTTATAGGTCACATTAAATGTGGGAAAAGTTTTGAAATGATTTATTGCAGTCTCGTTTTTTTTTATATCACAAAAACCTGGCATTTTAACAGGGGTGTGTGCACTTTTTATACCCAATGTAAATGTGAAAAGTTTAGCAAAGACAGACAGGAAAAACAGATAGGAAAATAGTTGTAATAAAGAGATTTTAGCATACATACAATGACACAGCATGGTTTATTTGTAAGCAGATATGCCCAGAAGGCAGTTAGAATTATTTAAAAAAAAAATCACTGTGTTTTACGCTCATAAAATGCACACACTGCTGTATATTCCACAAGAAAAAGTGTGCAACATTTTTAAGACCCAATCTACTAAGCATCAGGGATAAAATACCACACACTGAAAGAATATGGGGTAAAGTATCACACACACTGAAAAATTATGGGTTGATTCTGAAGCTATGTTTACACTCAAAATTCATTCAAAAATCCTCAAATATGAATGCAAATATAAATCCAAGCATTGTCACTTGAAGGCTTAACAGACAATGCTCATTTACTTTCCTTTATGATGCAGGTATATAGGGAAATTGTGGCACAGCAGCTGGGAAATCAGAATTATGTTAAAATGGGACAAAGATGTACAACATTAGCAATACAGTTTGGTATAAGAAGAAATAATAGTATTCATTTTACACAGTAATTTTACTGGACCAGAACCTGGATAAGTAATCACTTATTTCATATCATCTGCATATAAATCTGGTGACCAGATTTCACTCTGGTGATGGACTTCCAAAGGCTGACAATCCATCAGATCCCACATTGTCTCTTTCTTCCTATCATGTCCAAAACACTAGAAAAAAACTGTCCTAGGAAAAGTCAGACAGTATGCGATGTAAAAATGGAATCCTTTTAAGTGATAAGTACGGCTATAGACCAGATTAAGAGACTATCTCTGGAATTCAGAAAAATCCTCATCACTCATATAAATGGAATTGTGGGATTCCAACATTCAAACACAAAATGAAGAGGTAGCTATGGCCACAATGAAAAATCTCATTATTGGCTTATTAACATAAATTTGAAATGCACTTTTCAAACACTAGCACTGTCAGATCTGATGGCGATAGTGTTGTCTCTGTTGGCTCATGCAGCACACTGGTAAAGGCACACCCCTACAAACACATACACATTCCCACACCCACCCATCAACAAACAAGCCCTCCCCATAGATGATGAAACTCACGAAAACAATCACCCATTCAGTCATACATACACACACACACACACACACACACACACACACACACACACACACACACACACACACACTCAATTCCCTACCTAATTCCACTGAGTGTGACTACCCAGGAAGACAGACAAACACACTAATCTAACTTCACTTTTGCCCCTACAGACATGCACCAACATGTCCACAAACACACAGGCTAATACACACACCACCAAAAGTGATAAATGGTGTCAGGTATCTTGCATGGCTGCGCTAAATTGGCTATACCCACTAGTCCCAGTGCACTCATCCACTGCTACAGCAGAAGGGGGAGCATCACTGATGCACCTAATTTGGGAGACCCCATCCCCTCTGAGGACAGCAAGCCCTCAGACTGCACAGCTTCATACAACAAGAAATACACAGCCCCCACAAAACTTTGCTACCATTCTATGAATACCCAATGCTCCTATATAAAAACATAAGTGATGGATGCTGGAGTCAGCCTACAGTATGTATGTGGAGTGCTGTTATAAAAGCATTGGTTTTATGTTTTACTATCCTGATGCATCATCCCATCAAGATGCATGGGGGTTTCAGTCATCCTCCGGCCAATGTCCATTCCTGCCAGGATTATCACAGTACTACTTGTCCCTTGCAGGGACAACAAAAACTCAAATTTTGTTAGCCTGGTTGTTCCTTGTGGCAAGTGTGGATGAACTCGTAGCAGCTATTACAGTGCATCATATCTGTGACTCACCTACAATACAGTTGCATCATGTGATCATACCCTCCCACAGCTCAGGTGTCATAGAACACTATCTGTCACACCGTATCATGTAAAGAATAGCTGAGGAGAGGGAGTGCTGGCCATCACCTCTCATTGGTCCTGAGTACTTGTAGCAGGACTTCACTTTCAATGAGGCTGACACTGTCCAGCTGCTGCCATCCACCATGCCTATGGGCATGATGCCAGCTGTAGGAAGAACAAATACAGCTAAAGGAAAGTATGCTGCTGTGGCTGGGCGTCTATATTATCTGATCGAACATTTAGGTTAGCGAATACCAAAACGTCGATCTGGTAATATTGAAAAATGAAAACAGCGAACGGCCGATTTAATGTAGGGAATGAATTCCCTCGGCTGCAAAAAAAAAAAAGTGAAACCACAATGAAGTGAGGGGCTTTGTCCCCCACACCCCCGTAACTAAATATACCAACTCTGGGATTGCTCTACAGTGGGGAAAGAGGCAAAATCAGCATAACGACCAAGGGAATTATTTCCCTACGTTAAATCGGCCATTCGCGGGTTTTTGCTTTTGCTATTACCAGATCGACGTTTAGGTATTCGCTAACCTAAACATTCGATCAGGTAATAGGAACTCATGGCTGGTTGGTCAACATCTACTGACCCATGGGTAACTGAGGTAAAACATACTTCAACTCCCTGCATGGCCCAGCTTCCCAGGGAGGTACTGCATGTATGTATATATGGGGAAAGGGCAGTACTCTTTGATGTTAACATAAGAGTGACACCTAGGGAAACACAACTGACACTGCTATAAGTATTACTGTGGGAGGCATACATATATATATATATATATATATATATATATATATATATATATATATATATACATATACATACATACACACAGAAACACATAGAGACATATATACATACACACACACACATGTAAGCACAGTACAGCTGCATCAAACACCATATGTTAGCATACCCTGTTCACAGGGCATAACCTCCCCATAAGGGTATACATTAATACAAAGGGACAAGTACTTCTGATATTGTGGAATAGTCTGTGGTCAGTTCAAGTTATGCAAACACGTGATATGCTGTGACACACATTACTTACTGGTGCCTTTGGGTATACTGCATTTCTGAACAAAGGTATGCATTGTTAGGATGTTGCATAAATACATGTTACTGTACAACTGCAGACTACCGTACACCTCTTCAGAGCTGTTTATGGTGCTACAAATTGCTGCCATACTTCCACATATTGCTGCCTACACTAGTTGTAGATTCTCTTGCGAGGCTGATGTTGTTTAGCAATCAAAATGGCAACATGTTCTCCACAATCAACTCTGCACCACTTTGCATACCGTACAGGGAAATGAGGCCAAGTACCATTTATGCTTACAAATCACTCTATTTTGTTTATATGCATATGAGACACACAGCACAGCTATGTACTCAAGCTTGCATTCAACATGCGATCCTCACAGGAACTGCATGAGACCTAGGTCAGTACAAACAAGCACTGTTTTTTTCAGAAGAGCGACAAGCTGCACTACTCATACCTGTTACAGAAATTAAAATGTATACATGACTCATTGGCTGTCATTTTATGCCTCATGAAAGTGCCATCGTTTCCATAGGATAGTCACAAAGCAATGGCTACCTCTGCTAGTGTCCAGAGGACACCACCTGAGTAGTACATTAAGGAGAGAAAGGTTATGTTTTCTCTCTTTCACTGCCAATTCTGGGCATTGCTACTGGCACTGTATGATGGTCCATTTAGAAAAGATGATGTCTGGTATAACCTCACTTACACGTGCTTAACAGTGCACCAGGCATTAACGGGATGGGTGAGCCATGCAGACATTGTTCTGATGACCCGTGATGCCAGCAACCTGATGATCTCCATGGATGGGAAGCAGACTAGGCAACAATGCCCTGAAAAGTACTTCAGTTATCTGTGATTATAAACTTTTAGTTATGTACTTACCATAACTTTAGATGTTTGGGATCCATCTCACCTACATTCTGTACTGATGGGCTCGGAACCAATCCTCGGCTCCGACTCGGCACGCTATGCTATAGAGCGAAGCCTCTTATTGGCTGAGCTATTCTCTATCCCAGGATGCACCACCACTACTTCCCCAGATCTTGTTTGTCCGCACTCATGCACACACACATAACTGTTTATATAACATTGCCAGATGTTTCAAGATGAAACAATAGAACTTGGACCGTCCGATCTCTTCTGATCTCCAAGGCAGGGGGAAGGAGGGTGGGTTATTAAGAATGTAGGTGAGATGGATCCCAAACATCTAAAGTTATGGTAAGTACATAACTAAAAGATGTTATGTGATCCTATCTCGCCTACATTCTGTACTGATGGGACAGCGTCCCTAGCACCTAATTCCTGGGTGGCTCACTGGAAAACACTCCTGAGAACTGTGGAACCAAATGAAGCTCGCCCCAGAGATGCCACATCCAATTTGTAGTGGGAAATGAAGGTGTGCAGGGAAGACCACGTAGCCGCAGCACAAATGTCACTAATGGCAAGCTTAGAATGGAATGCTACTGAAGTAGCCATAGCTCTTGTAGAGTGAGCTTTGACAGAGGTTGTAAGCTCTTTATTAGAAGAGGAATAAGCCTGACTAATACAGTCCCTGATCCATTTGGCAATAGTGACCTTTGTGACGGCTTTGCCCAATTTATTATCTGAAAAGGACACAAACAATTGATCTGTTTTCCGTGTTTGTTGGGTCCTGTCTAAATAAAAGCGCAATTGCCTGTGAACATCCAATGTGTGGAAGATGTATTCCGCTTTGTTTGAGTACTTTGGGAAGAAAACTGGAAGTTCTAATGACTGTTGCAGGCAAAAACTGGAACAAACTTTAGGGACAAAAGATGGATTAGGCCTGAGGGATACTCTATCTTTGTGAAAAACCAGGTACGGTGGTTTGACAGATAGAGCTTGAAGCTCTGAAACCCTTCTGGCAGAAGTAATCACGACCAGAAAGGCAGTTTTCCAAGAAAGAAGTTTCAAATCACAGGTTGCTGCCAGTTCGAAGGGGGAGGAGGTTAAGGCACGTAATACCACATCGAGATCCCACGGAGGAGCAGGATGAGAAATCGGAGGTCGTAAAAGCGCAGCACCTTTCATGAAGGTTTTACACAATCTGTTGCTCATTAAAGGTGGGTTTATAAATTCATGAAAATTGGAAATAGCTGCCAATTGGACCTTGATGGTAGAGACTGAAGAACCTTGACTGAATAGGGAAGTTAGAAATTTCAGGACTTCTGACACCGGAACAGTGATGGGATCCAGACCCCGGAGTTGAGCCCAAATAACAAATCTCTTCCATTTGCTAGTATACAATTTCTTAGTGGCAGACTTGTGGGCCGAGGATAAGAAACGTATGACTTCCGGGTCTAAAGTATGATTCCTGACTATAGTTGGAAGAGGAGGAGGAGCCAAGCTGTTAACTTCAAAGTGTGAAGGGACTGATGGAGTTGTCCCGACTGATGAATTAATAGGTCTGGGATCTGATCCAGGAACCATGGTCCGTCCAGTGCATATTTCCGAAGATAGGGGAACCATACCTGATGAGGCCAGTAAGGGGCAACTAAAATCATTTTGCTCCCCAAGTGAGACGCCTTTTGGATCACTCTGGGAAGGAGGGGAACTGGAGGGAAGGCGTATAGCAAGTCGGTGGGCTAATGCGTCCATAGGACTCTCCCCCGGAGCTGGAGTGAGAGAGAAGAACTTTCTGCACTTCGCGTTCAGCGGGGTTGTGAAAAGGTCGCAACAAGGAGTTCCCCATCTGCTGAAGATCTGAGTTGTCACTGCATCGTTCAGAGACCACTCGTGAGGAGAGAGAATAGTTCTGCTTAGTCTGTCGGCTATCACGTTGGACTTCCCAGGGATATGAGTCGTTACCAGAAAACGTCTGGTCGCCACTGCCCATTCCCAAACTCTCATGGCCTCTCTGCAAAGGGGGTAGGATCTGGTCCCTCCCTGCTTGTTCAGATACCAGACTACTGACATGTTGTCGGAGTGAATGGCAATTACGCCCTGAGGGAGGTAATCGTGGTGGGCTTGTAGAGACAGAAACACCGCCCTCATTTCTAGAATGTTGATATGAAGGAGACTCTCGTCGGAATGCCAATTGCCTTGGACTGACCTGCCCAGGTAATGCCCCCCCACCCCGTCTGGGAGGCGTCTGTTGTCAATGTGGCCATAGGAGGAGGTGGAACAAAGGGTCGTCCCTGATCCAGATTGGAGGGCACCAGCCACCAGCGAAGGTCCCGTTTGCAGGTTTCCGTGATCCATATGAGGTGACTGAGAAGGAGATCCTGAAAGGACCACTGTGTCGATAGGAGCCACTGGAGAATTCTCATATGCAATCTTGCTAAGGGGACTAGGAGAACAGTGGCTGACATACAGCCTAATAGCTGCAGGACCATCCTGGCTGGAGCTTTGGATCTGAGAAGCAAGGCTCGGACTTGAGCCTGTATAGTCTGTATCCTTTCTGTAGGAAGATAGACCCGCATTTGGTTTGAGTCTATCTCTACTCCGATGGACCTTATGCGCTGAGATGGCAGCAACACAGACTTTGGCCAATTGAGGGTGATTCCAAGGGAAGTGCCTAGTGATATAGTGGCTTGTAGGTTCTGCAATAGTAGACGCCTGGAGGTGGCAGTTAGGAGCCAGTCGTCCAGATACGGAAACACCTGGAATCCTAGACTCCTCAGGTGAGCAGTCACGACTGCCAAACATTTGGTGAACACCCTGGGGGCTGTGGTGAGACCAAAGGGCAGTGCGCAGAACTGAAAATGACCGTCTCCCAGGCTGAAGCGCAAATGTCTCCTGGATGCCTGATCTATCAGGATGTGATAATAGGCGTCCTTGAGATCTATGGAGCGCATCCAAACACCTTTCTCCAGCAGTGGGAGAATGGATTGTAAGGTGACCATTCGGAACTTGGACTTTTTGACTGATCGATTTAGGATGCTGAGATCCAAAATGGGCCTCAAGTCCCCGGTCTTTTGGCACCAAAAAGAATCTTGAGTAAGTCCCTAATCCGATCTGGTCTGCGGGGACCGGTTGGATGACTCCTTTTTGAAGCAGCTTTGAGATTTCTAAGGCTGCGATTTCCTGTTGACTGGGTGGCGGGTCCGGGATTTTCTTGGACGGCGGTGGAGGGTGTGAAAAGGGGATGGCATAACCTCCGGCGATGATTCGAAGCACCCATCGGTCCTGAGTGATACCTTCCCAGGCTTTTAGGTGCTTCGAAAAATGACCCCCGACTGGCTCCGGAGCTGCACAGTCGGGCAATCCTTCAGGGATTGTGGAAGGCTGAAGAGCCACGAAAGGACTCGCGGTCTCCAGTGTTGCGGGGGCCTCTGCCGCCTCTGGGACGGCATCTTCCAGAAAAATTTCCCCCTCCTCTGCCTCTAGAAGGGGGATCATCCTGCTGCGAGGGATAAGACTTCTGGGATTTACGGAACCACATTTTCCCTCCTCTTTTAGTCTTGGGGTAAGGCCGAAAGGGAGTGGAAAATCGTGCCCCTACGGCAAAGTCTTACCTTCTTGCTCGCAGTGGGTCAATGTGTCCTTTACCTTGGGTCCAAACAAAGAGGACCCATCAAAGGGAGCGTCGGCAAAGGAAGACTTAAAGGCTTCCGCAAAATGACACAGGCGGAGCCAGGCTTGCCTCCGTAGAGCAACACCCGTACCCACCGCTCTACTCGCCCCCTCGGCTGCATATGAAAGGAGCCTCATGGACGAGTTTGATATCGATGACAGCGTAGCCAACTGAGAGCCAACCGTCTGGGCCAGCTGCTCAGGTAGGTTACCCAAGGGGGTATCTGAAAGCTCCTTGATCAGATCCCTCTGAAATCTAGTGAAGTGCGTTAAATAGTTCAGGGACCTTAAGGTAAAGGCCGCTGAACTGAGGGTGCGCTTCTGCATCGTCCATGCTCCTAGACTCCTTATTAGGAGGATGGACGGATGTCGAAGCCTCTGCTACATCTTGTTGGGTAGCAGATGCCACCACCAGGGCATCTACAGCCACACCTTTGGTCAGAAACTCCTTCTCTGGGGGTGCTGATAAGAATTTATTTGGGCGAGCAGGCACCGGTTCCACAGAGTCTGGATGCTCCCACGCCCTTCGACAGATCAAATCTAGGAGCTCGTCAAAGGGCGGAGACACCCAGGAGGCGGAGGGCTGAGCCCCGAAGGCCTTGAGGAACACCGACTCATCAGCGGAAGGGGGTTTGGAATGCCAGCCGCCTCGTTGTTTGAGGGCTTCCAAGATGTCTGCAAAGGAGACATCATCTGAGGACGACTTAGGGGACCCCTCCGCATCATCAAGATTGGTGTCCGACGTGAGAGACTCATCGGGGGAGTCGACGTGCTTCCTCTTGCACAGTCTTTTCCTTGGGGGTTCCTCCGAAGAAGCTTCAGAGGAACCTCCAGGAGGGTGGGAAACCCCACTGGGGGTGACCTCAGGCCCCAGGGCTCCGCTGTCTAGCGACAGGGGGACTACCAAAGACCCAGTTTCTGTGTGTAGGGAAGGTGCCGGTGAGACCGTGGAGGTAGCCAAAGATTTGGCCAAAGCACTCCTCATGGCCCTGAAGGCCGGACCGCCAGAGTCCTGGGAAGGTCCAACTCCCATGGCCACAACAGTAGACGGTACCACCGCAGCAGACGCACCGAGAGGAAGGCTCGGAACCGAAAACATCGGTCCCGAAGCGTCCCCCCCGGGGCCGACCGAGGAGGTCTGTGTACCAAACTCCGACTCGAGAGCCGGGGTTGGAGTAAGGGTCGGAGCCGACCCGAAAACCTCCATCGGCTCCACCAGCACCGGCTCCAATGGTGCCGAGGCTGTTGGAGGAGGAACCAGAACTACAGGGTGGGCCATCGGCTCCAAAGCCGAATGGGCTGGAGCCGAAACTAATTTCTGGAATACAGGAGACTGAAACAGTCTTAGGAGCACCCTGTCGATGTCCGAATCTGACATCTTGGAAGATCGGGAGGAGACCGACCGGGTCCGAACCGACTTCTCCATCGGCTCCGAAGGACTGGGGGACCGGCTCCGAACAGACTCGACCAGTATCGGTTCCGAAGGAGATTCCATAGCAATTTCCCTCGGTGCCGAGGAGGGCTTCGGCGCCGAAGGGGAAGAGTCTGAGCCAGCAACCCTCATCGGCTCCAAAATCAGTGGAGCCGATGAAGGTGACCCGCCTCTCGAAGCCCCAGCCATCGGCTCTGAAACCAGAGGAGTCGAGACTGTAGGCATCGAGGCAGACCGTTCTGTCCTCGGCTCTGAAGTCCATGGAGCCAATGGAGAAGCCTGCCTAGATTTCTTAGTGGTCGGTTCCGACGGACTGGTCGGAGCCGACGATTTCTTTTTCTTAGCTGGAGAGGAAGAGGAAGATAAGGCCTCCTCGAAGGAGGGTTTGATAAGCCCTTTTAAGATCAATTTATTCTTCCTCTCTTGGAGGATCCTAGAGGAAAAAGTGTGACACACGCTGCAAGACTCCTGAAGGTGTTTGGCGCCTAAACAGTACACGCACAAGGAGTGATCATCGGTGATGGACATTTTATAGTTGCATCTCGTGCACTTCTTAAATCCTGAGGGTCTATGCTCCTTAGACATAATGCCTGTAGACTACTCACTATATCAGAGAAAACACAATGTATGTCACTCAGTAAAAGATTTTCACAACAATAAAAAAAAACCTTTTCTTATTTATTTATTTATTTTTTAAGAGAGGCGAAAGCCCAAGAAAGTTAAACAAATAACAAATACAACTACAATACACCAAAAAGGAGGGCCAAGAACCCTCTAACTCAACCAGGTACTTGACCTCCAAAATACAAGAAGACTCACTAAAGAACTAGGGGAAGGCCCCTCTAACTTAAACGGAAACCTTTCCCTGTTCAGTCACACAAAATTACCACAGAAATTTTACAAAAACACACTTATACACAACGATAGCTGTTAAAACAGCTTTTGGGTAAAGATTAAAGAATTTCCTGACAGAAAAACTTTCAGAAAAAAAGCACTTAGCTCAGCCAAGTTCGAGACCACGTCCTAGCTTGTAAGCGGCAAACGAGATCTGGGGAAGTAGTGGTGGTGCATCCTGGGATAGAGAATAGCTCAGCCAATAAGAGGCTTCGCTCTATAGCATAGCGTGCCGAGTCGGAGCCGAGGATCGGCTCCGAGCCCATCAGTACAGAATGTAGGCGAGATAGGATCACATAACATCAATATTTCTTTCTTTTCGGAAAGTTCATTGGTTCATCTGTGTGTACTAGGCTAATGACCACTTGGCACTTTATAAGCCTAGCCATGCATCCCAAATCTCTGACAAGTTCAGGTACCCTTGGTAAGTGTAAGCAGGGGTTTGGGAGATAAAAACATTTACAAGCAGAGGCTTGGGGGGATAAACAATTTACAGGCTGCCTTTGTCCATTAGAGATCTAGATGCCAAAACAGGTATGAATTTCCTATTTCCTAATCCAAATGTTTAAGTTACACTTAAATTAGGTTAGGGAGGAACTCTGCTTCACATGGATGAGGTGCCTGTTCCACAGAAGGGGTAGTCTCTGGGATACATTCCTGTCTCTCCACCAAGTCTTATTTATATAACAAGCACGGTTTAAGTCTTTAAAATGGATGGAAAATTCTCTGCTGCTGCTTGTCTTGTCGATATCCAGGAAGTCCATCAAACTTTGTTCCAATGATGCCTTGTAAGTCAGGCATAGATCCCCCCTCAACAGTATGTAGGAAACAGAGGACAGGGATAGGGCTTTGAGGAGGTCTGCATAGGACATGTTATTTACATTGTGTATTCTTTTAGTAAGGCACCTCAATGGATGTTCCAAATGTAAAATAAAATAAAATAAATAAAACTGTTGGATGTGCCTGGTTAGGTACATACCAAAAGGGGCATTATACTCGATAGGTCTGATGAATGCTGAATACAGTGGAACAATGACCCTCATAGACCTAAATGCCATACCCATATTTAGAAGTTGCACAAAACATTTATTTCCTCACTACTATATGATGGTCAAAGACTAGATTACGGTCTATATGTGTCCCCAAGTCCTTGACTACCGAGTCAACCTTTAGGGGTGTGCGTTATCAATATGATAGTTATTACAGATGGCTGACTGCTCAGAGGATATTATTATACATTTTTTGGCATTTAGTTTTCGTCCATGGCTCTGAAATCAGTTACCTGTCTATGTCAGCCCTTCTTGGAGAACATTAGTGTTTGAGGAGGATTCCATGACTGCTCCTAATTTGCAATAATGTGCAAATCTGGTCAGCCAAAGGTCCTTGATGTTGGCCTTTACTTCAGAGATTTAGCTGCCAAAAATAAGCGGCACCAAACTGATTACTGAGGGAATTGGTTAGTGACTGGCCTCTTTGTAGAGATGGCCTCTCCGATTCTAACTTTCTGGGTCCTGTCTGTGAGCCAGCTGACTATCTACCTGGTGACATAAGGGTTTATACCTAACCCCCTGAGTTTGCCAACAATGCCAAAGTGGGGTATTGTGTCTAGTGCCTTGGCCAGGTCAAGGTAGGCAGTGTAAACTGTTTTACCCTTGTCCGTGGATTTGGTAACATTCTCAAAGAACATGCCATGACCCCACCTAATCTTCCTTCCCTTTATGTACCCTCAAAAGGACCATACTTAGTACCTCATTACACCTCTCTCTCCAATGTGTCTACTATGCATTTGCAAAATTTTATACAAACAAAATTTTATTGTTGAGCTATTGAACTAAATCAATGTAAAATTGTTACTTAGCTTCTTTTTAATGCAACTTTAACTTTATGCATGTAACCCAACATATGTGAATCTTTTTGCTATAACTGCTATTATATCAATATTGTTTAAAATTGTATTTGTTTAAAAATGTACTACTGGAGCTTTTCTCTTCGAGTCTCCACTGAAAATGGTCCATAAGCCCAGTTGGACAAACCTGGTTAACAAATATCAATAAATAAATAAATAAAAAGTCTTCCAGATTCAGTAGGCATGACCTGGCCTTGACAAGACCAAACTGGGTTGGAACCAGTGTCTGGATGTTTCCTGTGTCATTCCTGGTAATTTCCATGATAATTCAGTGGCTCTACATACTAGACTAGTGAGACGTATGGGTCTGTCATTTCCATCGTCTGTAGATGGTCCACCGATGCGCAGAGGGATGATGGTTTCCATTCTCAATGTGTGAGGCACAAGGTGTGTTTGGAAGCTATGGTTAAATAGGTTCCAAACTGCCTGACAGGCCATGTTTCATGCTATTTAAAAGGCAGTCTGGAATATTGTCAGGGCCCATCAATGCAGTGTTCTTGGCCTCAGAGCATTGAGGGCCTGTTCCTTAGTGGAGGAGCTATATTTGATGGCATTTGCTGAGGGGAGTTTGTGGGAGGAGTGGTACAGTTACATATGAACTTGTCTGCCAGTAGGTTTTGCTATATATTCTGGTTCATTAGAGCTGGCTCCATTAACAATGAGCTCTGCACACAATTGTGTATTGCCTTTTGTGTTGTGGGCATAGCTAAAATAAGCCTTGTGGTTGTCCTTATCCTGGGAGGCCAAATTTATCTCAAATTTGGTTTTGGTAGACTTAATTTGTCCTCTACATTGCTTGTTAGTTAAGAGCACTTTTATAATGCTAGGTGCTGCATCTCGATTCCACCAAGTTAGCTTGTTTTTTTTACTTAGTTCTGTACTTATTCCTGGTGGGTACAGCTGCCTCTATGCAGCTATTAACACGCTTATATAGGATTTAAGTGAACAGTTCCACATAGGCAGCACTTTTCTCAGGGTTTAAAGAAGTGTGAAATGTTGCCAGGTTATAACTTGCAGTAAGAAGTTAGCTTCAGAGTACTTCCTGAACATTCCAGTGTTGGCTGGGGTTCTGTGCTTTACTTTACTTCAAAGGAGAATGTTTTGTGGTCTGACATTACCAGCATGGACATTATACTGGGGTATGTATGTGTAGCACTCTCCCATATTTGTGAACACCAGATCCAGTATATTTGCACCACTGGTCAGTGTATTGACAATCTGGTCCAGTGAGTTTGTGCTTACAAAATACATAAATCTCTGTACCTGCAGATTTGGCATCCTATACGAGTCCCAGTTAATAGTGGGGTAATGAAAGTCACCCATGCATATGGTATTCGGTTCGATGGGAAGTGTTTCCAGTAAGTTAAAAAATAAGTTATGTACTTACCATAATGTTCCATGTGTGCTTTCCAACTCGCCTTCTTCTCTACTGGTTGGGTTCGGAACCGATCCTCAGTTCCGACTCGCCCGTTTACTAAAACTCGATGTCTTCAAGTAGCTCATGGCTTATACCCTATCCCATGATGCTCTAGGGAATGCCACAGATCTTGTTTGCTGGTATACCAATATATACATAAATAATTTCACCACTTTACAAACCCCGAAGAGGGTCAGAGAAATCAGACGCCAAATAAATCCTCTCAGTCCTTCAGCAGCCAAAGGCTGGGGGAAGGGGGGGTGGGACATACGAATGAAGGAGAGATGGACAACACACATGGAACGTTATGGTGAGTACATTACTTCTTTATGTGATGCTGTCTTATTTCGCCTTCATTCTGTACTGGTTGGGACAGTGTCCATAGCACCATATTTCTTGGGTGGCTCAAGGGAGAATATTCCTCAGAACAGTGGACTCAAAAGGAGGCTGTGTCCCTGGAGACCAAATCAACTTTGTAATGAGTAACAAAGGTATGAGGCTTTGCCCATGTTGCTGCAGTGCAAATAGTATTAACTGGCAGTTTTGCCCAAAAAGCAGTAGTAGTAGTAGACATAGATTTAGTGTACAGGAAGCTATTTGTTCTGTGATTTGTAGGTGAATGTGATGCAGTCTGACAACCATCTGGAGACAGTGGTCTTCGCAATTGGAGCACCATTTTTACAGTCTGAAAAGGACACAAATAATTGGTCAGTTTTCCTAAAGTCCTTTGTTCTGTACAAGTAGAAATGTAATTGCCTATGTACATATAGTTGGTGTAACATATAGTCTGCTTTACTGCCATACTTGCGGGAAAAAAACTGGTAAGTCTATGGACTGGTTTAAGTTTGATTCTAAGCACACTTTTGGTAAAAAGGATGGATTTGTACGAAGTGAGACTCTGCCCTTGTGAAACAGCATATATGGAGGTTTGATAGACAATGCTTGTAACTCTGAAACTCTCCTAGCTGAAGTTAAAGCCACTAAGAAAATCATTTTCCAGGTCAAAAACTTCAAGTCACAGGATGGAGCAAGTTCAAAGGGTGGAAGAATCATGCGGGATAATACAAAATTCAGGTTCCATGGGGTAGAGGTGGTTTGATGGGATGTCTTAAAAGCATGGTACCTCTCAAGAAGGCTTTGCAAAGCCTGTGGGACATAATGTTTGGCCCCACTTCTCCTATATGGAAATTCGAAATCCCTGCTAATTGAAGTCAATAGTCCCTGCAGCTGCCCCATCATGAAAAAGTTTTGCTAAAAACTGCAATGTAGAAGATAAAGGAGCATAAAAAGGATCTATATGGTTTTCCAAGGCTCATGAGGAAAACATTTTCCATTTGCTGACATAGTTTTTTTTGTAGAAGCCTTATCACAGGAAATCAGAATATGCCGCACTTAAGGTGAAAGATCAGGTAGCGTGGCTATGTTTGGAATCGGAGCAGCCAGGCTGTCAATTTGAGGGTTTGAAGAGATGGGTGGAGCAATACCGACAGATGGGTCAGGAGATCTGGAACTGGGTCCAGAATCCAAGGCTCCTCCTGAAGATGAGGCCACAGGAAGGGAAACCAGATTTGATGAGGCCAGTAGCAGTGATTAGTATTAAGTTCCTTTCCAATACACTGGCTTTCTGAAGAAATAGGAAGGGAGGAAAAGCACAGAGAAGACATGGGGCCAATCATGTACATGTGCATCCCTTGGAGATTCCCCTGGAAGGGGGATTAGGGCAAGGTAACTGCTGCATTTGGCATTCATGGGCATGGCAAAGAGGTCACAGCAAGACTGGCCCCATTTTTGGAAAATCATTTCCGCTATTTCTTGTTTTAGGGACCACTTGTGAGGCATCAAAATTGCCCTGCTGAGTTTGTCTGCTATTACATTGGATTTCCCGGGGATGTCTTGCCATCAGAAAATGTTGGGAGGAGGTCGCACACTGACGTACTCTCAGGGCCTCTCGACAAAGGGGGTAAGATCTGGTTCCTCCTTGCTTGTTTATGTACCAGACAACTGACATGTTGTCTGTCTGTATTGCTATATTTCCCAGTAGAAGAGAGTCCTGGAATGCTTGCAACACTAAAAGCACTGCTCTCATCTCTAGAACACTGATGTGCAAGTGGGCCTCGTGATCCTGCCAAGTGCCTTGGACTGTCCTTCCCAGATAATGCCCCCTCCCAATCTGGGAAGCATCTGCGGTCACTGTGGCTACAGGCTGGGGGAGAACAAATGGTCGACCTATAGTCACATGAGTCGAGTGAAGCCACCATCGAAGGTCTTTTCTGCAAGATTCTGTTATCATGATCTGGTGAGACATGGGAAGTTCCTGCATGGATCACTGAGTGAACGGAAGGCACTGTAGAATCCTCATATGAAGCCTCACCAATGGAATCAAAGTTATTGCTGCTGCCATGGTCTCCAGCACTTTTAGAACTGTTCTTGCTTGTAACTTTATCTTGAGCAGGAGGATCAGGACCTGTTGTCACAGGGCATAAACTCTTACTATCATTTTTGTTGTGTCTAGATCTGCTCCTATAAAAACAAGACAGTGAGATGGCAATAAGGCAGATTTTTCATAGTTTATTGTGATCCCTAAGCGGGAGCAGAGTTTTAATGTGATGTCTTTTGCCTCTGTTAGTAGATGCTTAGTGGTGGTGGTCAATGGCCAGTTGTCTAGATAGGGAAACACTCGGAATCCTAAGCACCTCAAGTGAGCCGTGACTACTGCCATACATTTGGTGAACACACTGGGGACTGTAGTGAGACCAAAGGGCAGAGCCCCAAACTGATGACGACTGGCTCCAAGCCGAAAACGCAAATGCCTCCTGGATCGCCTGCCCATTTTTATGTGGTAGTATGCATCCTGGAGGTCTACAGAGCACATCCAATCATCTTGTCCCAGAAAAGGGAGTATTGACTGCAGTATTACCACCTGAACTTTGATTTTTCTACTGACTTATTTAGTCCGCTGAGATCTAAAATAGGTCTCCAGTCACCTGTTTTCTTTGGAACTAAAAAGAACCTTGAGTAAGTTTCGCATCCTATTTGATCTGAGGGGACTGTCTGGATGTCTCTTTTTCTAGCTAGTTTTGTATTTCTAGAGTTGCTTGTTCCCTTTGACTGGGTGGAACACCTGGGATGATTTTTTATGTTTGGGACAAGGAAGCAAAAGGGAATGGAGTAGCCTCTGGATACTATGCTTTGCATATTTTTAGCCAGGCTTCTGGATACAAAGATAAGCGAACCCCGACTGCCTCCACAGATGGACAGGCGGGCCTCCTTTCAGGAGCGCTGGAAGGGCTTTCCATGGAAAGATTCCCTGTCACCCTGGTTTTGCGGCCCCCCCCCCACTGTCGCATGGTCGGCGACCTTCATTATTATTTCCCCCTCTTCCCCTGGGGGGAAGACTCACCACGTGTGTCTTGAAAAACTCTCTGGGATTTTCAAAACCACATTTTTCTTCCCTTTTGACCTTTTGGATAAGGTCTAGAAGTTAGGGAAAAATGGACTCCTATGGAAGAGTTTTTCCTTCCTGCTCACACCTGCTTAGTGTGTCTTTTACTTTTGGCCCGAACAAGGACGAGCCGTTGAAGGGAGCATTAACAAAGGAAGACTTAAAAGGCTCCACAAAATTCCACAAGCACATCCAGGAATGTCTCCTTAAGGAAATTCCTGAACCTGCTTCCCTACTTGCTCCATCAGCTGCATAGGAAATGTGTCTCATGGAGGAGTTTACCACTGAATTTAAGGTGGAGATTTGGGAGGCAACCTTGTCCGATACCCCCGTAGCTATTGAACCTTGGAGAGTATAGCTCCTTCAGGAGATCTCTCTGTAATCTAGTAAAATGCGCAAGATAATTCAAGGACCTGAGTGCAAATGTTGCTGAAAAAAAGGTGCGCTTTCATACCTGTCCGTCGTACCAGACTCTTTGTTCAGAGGATGGACAGCAGAGGATTTCTGACAATTCCTTCTTAGTGGTCACCGCCACAACCACCACAGCATCTACCAGGACACCTTTTTTATGGAAAGTTTTATCCTTGGGGGGATGTAATGTATTTATTTGGTCTCCAAGGGACTGGCTCCGCACCACTGAATTTGGCGTCTTCCACTCCTTTCGACAAACTAGGTCCATAAGTTCGCAGAAAGGCAGAGACACCCAAGTGGCAGAAGGGTGAGACCCAAAAGCCTTCAGGTAAACAGACTCCTCTTCAGAAGGGTTGATGGGCTTCTAGCCACCTCTCTGCTTAAGTATTTCCAGGATGTCTGTAAAGGAGACATCCTTAGAGGTTGACTGCGGGGACCCTTCTGACTCATCGAGGTCTCTGTTGGATGTGAAGGAGTCTTCTCGGGAGTCCATATTCTTCCTCCTACATAATCTCTTGCGAGTGAACTCTTCAGAAGGGTATTCAGGACAGGTATTGGAAGAGAGGGGTTCACCCAATGGGGCATCCTGAGGCTGTGGGTCTCCACATCTGTATGGACGCGGTTGTGCTGAGACAGACACCAGTGCCTTTGAGAGAGGAATGATTGGAACTGAGAGTGGATGTGTCCGTGGGGACAGTGCTCTCCTCATCACCTCAAAAGCCTCCCACTCCTGGTCTGAGGAAACTCCTGGCTCCGAAGAACCAGAAGATATCCCCAGCACCACGGGGGTTGGCTCCAAGGCCGATGCAGGAGCCAAGTTCACCCATGCCAAAGCACCGAATGGCAAGTTCGGATCTGAAAAATGTCCGATCAGACTGTCCTCCCCGGACCCAACAAGAGAAATTGGGCTCCTAGACTCATCAAGCTCAGACAGCACTGGAGGAAGTCGGAGCAGTAGTCGGGGCCGAAGATCCTGGGACAGGTCTCGGCTCAGACATTTCCACTACGATTACTTCCATGCACTCCGGCTCTGAAACCCCGAGTTAGATTGAAGGAGGAATCGATGGTGAAAGGGCAGGTCTAGTTGGTTCTGAAACCCTCTGAGTCTGCTCTGACAAAAGTTTGGCCAGTGCTGGTGTACTCAAAAGTCTCCGCACCATACGATCCACATAATCATCATAAAGGCTCCTGGAGGATCGAGAGGAGGGAGCTGGAGATTTTGTCACTTGTAAGATAGGTGATCTTAGCATCGGAGGGACTGGTACCAGATCTGGGGACCGGCCCCAAGCATGAAGCACCAATGGTTCCAAAATGGAAAGAGCCGATCTCTTGGATCCGACAGATTTCGGGACCGATGTTTTTGGTAATTTTTTTGATGGTTCCGATTCTGAAGAAGTAGAGGATGATCTCTTGGATGTTTTGTCTGATTTTTGAGAGGGAAAAGTAGTTTTTTTTTACATATCTGACCCACTTCTAAGGCCTCTGAAAAAGAAGTTTTCAACAATCCTTTTATAATTAACTTGTTCCTTCTTTCAAAAAGGACCCTGGAGCTAAAGGGATGGTAAATTGAGCAAGATTCCTGTAAATGTACTGCTTCCAAGCAGTAAACATACACACTATGACATTTTTTAGTGCAATTTGAGCACCTCTTAAACCTCAAGGGTTTTGGATCTTTTGGCTGTTTAGACATGGTAACACTATATATATATATATATATATATATATATATATATATATATATATATATATATATATATATATATATATATATATATACATACATACATGCACACAGATATAGATATATATATATATATATATATATATATATATATATATCAAAATATAAACAACAAAACAGACAATGGAAAAAAGGCCCTCTAACTCAAATGGGCTTATCCGCTCTCTAACTAAAATGAGCTGGATTAATGAACTACTGAATAAGTATAAAGCACGCACACACTATTTAAACAGCAAATTTTAAAGTTAGAAAAAACGGCTAATAATTAACACACGCCAAAGTGAAATTAGCAAAAAATTAGTTGTAACACTCTATGAAACAATCCTTTAAGTTAAATTTCTAAACTACAACTACAGCAAATTGCTTAATAATCGAGCCTAAAGAGAATTATTCAAACGCACACAAGGAAGTCGGGATAGGGAGTAAAACTTCTAGCCTAAATATAAACGATGGCTACAATATAAAAACAGCACACTCCTAAATATTTATAATGTAAACTAAGTTAAGCTAAGCTACTACTCATCTAAATCCTAAAGGGGAAGGGAAATATGACATTTTAATTTTGGAAAAAAAAAACACTTGGCCAGAGCCAGTTGAAGCATCTGATCTGTTTCAGCGGCAAATGAGATCTGGGGAATTCCGTAGAGCATCATGGGATAGGGTATAAGCAACGAGCTACTTGAAGACATCCAGCTTTAGTAAACAGCCGAGTCAGAGCTGAGGATCAATTCCGAACCCAACCAGTACAGCATGAAGATGAAAAGACATCACATTATGTGTTAGGGGTTTCCTGGGTCATAGGGGGAGACAGTTTGGAAGGAAGTGGTATGGAATTTTGCCTATAGTGATTTGAAGGTGGACAAGCTTAAGTGCACTGTACTGTTTGATCAGCCTTGAGGTATATTTATTTTTGATGCAAATAGAGACTCCTCCACCTTTAGTATAGTAGCTGGTCTAACTGTGTGGAAGGCATTACAGCCTTGGGCTGTCAGGTTGCTCTCCATAGCTTTAAACCAGTTTCAACAACTGTACATATGTCAGCATTCTCTAGGGTGAGGAGACCATGTAGGGAACCGAGTTTCTTGTTGTCAATGTCCTATAAAGGAGAGTTATTGCTACTTTCAGGCCCTTCTAATATATGCAACTGTATATTAGCCATATATCTGTGTAGGATTGTTTGCTTATGTACAGGGAAGGGACACATACCTGCCTACTTCCTAAAACAGAAGTTACGGGACACAGGAGGCAAGAAAGACTGGCAGCTTGGCAGAGTTCGTTGTACTAACCTATGCCAATTTCTGTTATATATAGTCATTCCAGTGGTCGGATGGATTCACTTACAGACATTTCCCAGTATGCCTCGTAACTGTAGGTCTACACAAATGAGCTGCCCAGCAGGTGCTTCAAACACAGCCCATCCTTGCTGCAGCTGCAAATGGTGATGCAGCTTGACTGCCTCAGTGGAGACGTTTTGATCTCTCAATGTCTGGTAGCCTGGCCCCACTACTCAGTGGCTTAGCCATAACTTGAGCAGTTGGATGAGTCTGTATTTAACAGCGCAGTGGATAGAGATATGGTCCACACAGAATAAGATTACAGGTTCACTCACCTGGATAGCCCCAACTATCAAGCCACCAGAGGAAGGAGTTGCCATACCATTAGCTGCCCTCTGATGTTGGTGATGCAGTGCAATGGTGCCCCTCTGAGCCAGGTCATCAGTTTTCATGCAGCTTGCACTTAACTCAGTCCTCAGCCTGATGTACCCCATTCCTGTTTTTGATTAACCATTTGTGTCCTACCTTCCCTGTCATTATTTCTGCCTCCTGTGTCTCTGTGAATCCTGTGTCTCCCTATCCTTGTGTATTTGCATCTATCCCATCTTTGCTGTTTCCTGTTTATTTGCTACTACATAGTGACCCTCCTTCCCTTTCCCTGTTTTCATATCACCTTTGCCTTTCACCCTACTGCCTATTGCCAGAAAAAAAAGGTTGCACTGCCTTCCCCTCAGCACACACTTCCCTATATTATATTGTTGCCCTTTTGTGTGCCTCTCTGCTGCTGCCTTTCCCACTCTTTAGCTTCCTATACTCACCTTTCCTCCACATTTTATGCATCAAACAGGTGTCCGTGTATATGGGCACCATGCCACAGTAATTAATATGCAGTTGCACATTGATCTGTATGGCTTTATGCCATCCTGGAGTGAGAAGTGACAGCGCACACAGCACTGCTTGATGTATGATGCTTCCTTAAGATGCACAGCGCTTTATGTACTAACATTTTCAGCACTCTTGGGATATGTGCACACTGCTGCTGCACACAATGTGCATTAGGCTTGTGTGTGCATCCTTGTCAGCGTGCATCTTTGTAGCACTGCTGACGTGGAACTGTGCAGAGTTATCTGCCCCTAAGTCCTGCTTGTCCTATTTTAGGCATGTAGTTGTCTATTTACTGACCTACACTGCTGTGACTTTGCAAGGCTCTGAGCAGGTGTGTAGTCCATCTTTGAATCCAGTCAACTTATGACTAATGTTATTCAGCAACTTGCTTATCTTCATAAGCTGAAGTGCATTGCAAAATAAGCCAAGTCACACTTCTTATGCCTTATTACCCATTTAGAAACATCTACTTAAGGGTATTAATATTTCAGTTTGACAATGTGTACCTAAACATTTACAAACACTGGTGTGCTGTATTTTTGGCTGTATGACAAACATGTGAATTAAAACAATCAGAATGTAGTCTGAACAAAAATAACAGCTCAGAAACAAGTAAAATGAATTCTAAAGAGCATATCAAAATGTCAATAACATAACTAGCCAACATTTGCAAATGAAAGGGGCTTCCATACGCCAAGTCTAAGCAAAGACTGGTTCATAGCCACCTATATGCAGTCATAATTCATACCACTGATTTGGGTGAAAGCCTTTCAGATGCCCTATATATACAGCATTCAGCAAAACAGTAACTCCCTACTTTATATGATGATCTCAAAATGCAGTTTAATCCATACAGACTGGAGCTGGGAATGAAGCGGTTAAATGAATAAAACAGCTTTCTGAGCAAGGAAGGGCAAACTCAACAGCAGAGGGAAAGAAAGCATTACCATTAACTGGTCCTGATACAGAAGATGGAGAAGGAGTAAAAAGTGAGGGAAATGCAGCACGAGCACCAGAAGGATATATTGAACCCTCAAACGGTACGAATGAGTAACAGGGGGAATTGAACCCTGGGTATCAAGCTTAATGCTAAATTGTTCCTCAGTACAAAGAGGTGAATGACTTTAATAGTTTTATTTGGGCATCTGAACATGTGCATAATTAGCACCAAACAGACCAGATACAAAGGATCAGGTTTTTAACCTCTCTGCTAACAGGTTAAGATAATGCGTGGTTGGCAGAGTGGTGCAGTAAGTAGCACTGCTGCCTTATAGCAACTCCCACCAGTAGTTGCATGTTCTAGCAAAAACCTAAAACACTCTAATCTCTGTCCAGCAAAATCTGTTGGCTCATTACCAATTCCTCCAGGTCCTTTACCAGAGCAAATTGGCTCCCAGTCAAAGAGCAAACCTTCTCCTTGGATCACTTTTTTTCAAACGTATCCACCTCAACACATCTGCACCTCTCACTCCTCAGAGCCGACTCTCAGCCAGGCTCTTTTCTTCAAATGAAATGTTAAACCAAGGTTCATCTGAGTTGGTTGTAGCTAACCTGGGTATAAAAGATTCCACAGCACCTACTGAAAAGAGAAGAGGAAGTTCCTTGGAGCCCTGGTTAAATTTCCCCTAATAGAATAAACAAATAAATAAATAAATACTTACAACAAGGTTACATCATATGAAACATGGCTTCTTCCTCTTAGGTCCCAAGATGTGGTAATCTCTTCCCAGCCATCTGAAAGACCTTACTAACTACTCTACATTCAGGTCGCAAATGAAAACTTATCTTCTCAGAAAAAGACAATGCAACTGCTATAGTCCCGGTTGCATCACTTTCTCAAACAGACCATGCATCTCCATAATAACATCAACTTCTACTAATGGCAGACTGCTCCTCTGTAGGCTCCTGTACAGTGTGAAAGTCTTTGTAGTATAGAAAACTAATAATCTACTCCTATTAGCATTACTTTATGGATTCAACTTGAATATTATTGCTTACACTTTGTGATTCTTAATTTAATTTGTAACTTGACTTTGATGTTCTATGCAGGCAGGGATGAAAACTGATCCAATGGGACTGGTGACTTGCCCTAGTAAACAAATAAGTACTGCATGCATGCAAAATGCTCTACAGTGGGCTGTTCCACACTGAACAGAAGAGGCTCTGGTTTACAATTTTTGATTGGCTCGTATGTCAGCAAACAAGCCAATCAAAAATCGCAAAGCATATCTCAAGCAACCGGAACATACACTTAACTGGCATCTACCAATCCCCACGGGTGCCGGTTAAGTGAGACTTTACTGTATTACTGGGCCTGCAGATGCTACAAAAGGAGCAGTACTCGCATAGGCAGTCCACTCTGCTTAGGACCATAGGCGGGACATCTTTTGTAGTATAACTGTCAAATGTTCACTTGAAATGGAGAAGGGGCAAAGGAAACAAGCAGATGGCAGTTTTGGTTATATGCATTATGACATGTGACTTGCACCCTGTATTCTTTTAGAGAGAAACCTCTGTTTTTTACCTTGTTGAGGATTGGTGAGTCATCACTGTGACACAGCACAAATTCAGTGAGGCTCCAAGGGCAGAATAAGTTTTTCTTACATTTATTTCATTTAATTGTACTTATTAATGCTTCTAGTTGTGCTATACTGCTAATCTGCTACATTTTGACCTATTATAAAGCTCTTTTTACTGTTTCACTGCATTTATGCACTGTTTTAACTGTATTTTCATTGCTAGATAGTGTTTCGTTACTGTAATTGCATTTTTATTGAATTACTTAACTGTAAACTGCTTTTTATACTGAGAGTTGTATTTTCTTCTGCTGCTAGTGTCTTGTCTTCGCCGTTAGTAAGAGTAACAGGGTTGCCAGACCTTCTCTAGCACGTTATTGGTTGAAAGAGCAACGGCTAGCAAGACTAGGTAGTAATTCGAATTTCTAGATTCTTCCATCTTTTCTGGTATTTATACCCTGTGTTTGCAGAGTGTTGCTCGTTGCACACTGCCGCTGCGCTGTTGTAACCCATTGTGAGGTATCTCTGCTGCATTTTTTTCCCTTACCAGCACTTGTGTAACTGACCCCCTCCCTTGCAGCTACTGTGATTTTATCCAGCCCTACTCACACCTATAGGTACTCTATTCTGATAGTACCCAGTCTACCATCCTTTGCCTCTCTTCCACAGATTCTGACAACCATGGACGGACAAGTTCCTGTGGTTTCTCCTGCTAGTCTTGTTGATATGGGCATGGACAACCCTCTTCTGCTACCACCTAGGAACACAATATGTGAGAGATGCAATTACATTAACAACCTAGAATCCTTGCTGTCTCAATCACAAGCCAGAACATCTGGCACTGAGAAGGTTGTCTGCACAAACACCACAAACACTACACCTCTACCATCACCCACACCTGTACAGTACATTCCTACATATGTGGAGGTTCTCAACAAAAACATACCTAAACAAAAGAGACCGAGGTAAAAGCACACACTCACATCATAACCCACCACACCACACACAGTACACATGCCTCAGTCTCCAAGGCCCAGCCACAAACCCAACATACTAGTCATAGGAGACACTATCGTGAAACACAGACATGTGCACCTCACCAGGCTAGACAAGGGGAAAGTCACAGTAAGATGCTTGTCAGGTGCTAGAATCTGCCATATCACTCATGCTCTCAAGTATCTCAACAACAGGTACTGTTATGACTCTGTCATAGTCCATGTCAGTGTGAATGACTTGAGACGTACCTCTCTGAACTATATGAAGAGACATGATTGAGCTCGCTGAATGTGTGTCCCAGGCAGGTATGTCCCTAGCCTTAAGCAGCATCCTACCATCACCCAGAAAGATGCCTCAGTATAAACAGAAATGACTGACTTTAACAATTGGCTTAGTTTCTGGTGTCATTCCAAGAGGATCCAGTACCTGACAGCCTGGGAAGACATTATTGACAGACCACAATGCTTTGCCAGAGATGGCCTTCATCTGTCTCCCCTAGGCTTCTGACAAAGGCTCTTGCCTCCCCCATAGTGCCTTTTTTAGGCAAAGTCATGAGGACAAAATTACCAATGTGAAAAATTCTTCTAAATGAAATTTAAAGGTCATACTGCTAAACGCTAGGAATCTTAACATGAAACTGCACTCACTGCATGCATTCCTCAAAGCTGCGAAGAGCACCCCACCCTTACAGGTTACTTGCCCTACTGTACTTTCAGGGGTCTACTCTGGATGACCGAAACGCCAGTTCACAGACACGCAGAAGACCGAGACCAAACGACCGAAAATGAAGGTGATCGACAAGGTGAAATCCCGACAGCCGAAAGACCGACATGGGCAATGTGTGAGCGCTTCTCGGTAAGTGTGCGATAGTGAGGGATTTAGGGTTAGGAAGCGGACAGGTAAGTGTGCGATAGTGAGGGATTTAGGATTAGGGTGTGGGAAAGGTGAGTGTGCGGTAGTGTCGGACTTAAGGTTCGGGTAAGGTAAGTGTGTGATAGTGACGGACTGTAGTTTAGGGGCGGGTTAAGTGAGTTAGGGTTAGGGTGCGGGTAGGGTGAGTGTGCGATAGTGACGGGCTTTAGGTTTAGGGGTGGGTTAAGTGAGTTAGGGTTAGGGTGCGGGTAGGGTAAGTGTGCGGTAGAGTCGGACCTTAGGGTTAGGGTTAAGGTTAGTGGATATGTAATTGTGTGTAATGTGTAGTTTACGTTTTGTGTGTCGGTGTAATAGTGTTCGGTTTTGTGTGTTTTCGGTTGTTTGGTCTCGGTGTTTTGCGTGTCGGCGAACTGGCGTTTCGGTCATCCAAAGTAGACCCACTTTCAGACCCCAAACTGAAGGCTACAAAGCCAAAAGAGGTGGAGTTTCAATATTTATCAAAGACATAAACACCTCCAGGTTGGTCAAACAGTATGACGCACAGGAGACACTCCAGGTGTAGTTAACTATTGACAAAACACCTATTCAAATGATAGCTAGCTACAGACCCACAACCATGACTCAGGAGGCCCACTCCACCTATCTGGACGTACTTGAATCCATCAAGATTCAACCCTCTACCCTGATCCTGGGTGACTTTAACTACCCAACTACAGAGTGGAAGACCTATTCTAGCTCAAACACGAATGCCCAGAGATTCCTCGACTTCATCAATGCCAATGCACTGGATCAGCTGGTCGACACCCCCACAAAAGGAGAAAATATCCCGGACCTGGTACTAACCAACATGAGTAGCACCCCTACAGTGTTATCCTCCTTAGTAAGATCGGACCATAAAGCAATCACTTTTGAAGTCACCATCTCCCCTGAACCCCTCCCTCCGCCAGGCTCGAACAAAAAAACTTTTCCAAAGCTGTCTACAACCTTTTGAGAGCAGGTATAAGCAGCTTCACAGCCACCATCCCTTCAGCTGAATCAAGCACTAATGTCCAAGTCTACACCAAAAAGCTATATAAGCACTTATACAGCTGCATGGACTCAGCAATACCTGACGGGACCAAATCATCTTCCTCAAGGAAGAGTAAACCTGTCTGGTGGACAGCAGCAATAAACAGACTATAATACAATGAAAAAATTGCTGTCCAGGACCAAGAAGAAGCAGGTGCCAAGTTGGAAGCAATCTCTCCTTTGTCCGAACAAGCAAATAAGGTCACTGGTGAAATCCTCTAAGCCTAACTTCGAGTCCAATTTGGCCACATCCACTAAGGACAATCACAAGGCTTTCTTCGCATATGTCCGCAATCTCAAAGGTAACTTCCAAATCTGCTCAGAATTGGTGGTTAAGAATACCACATACACAAACTCCATAGATATAGCCAACCTGCTGGCAGACAAGTTCAGTGAAAACTTCACCCCCCTGTCCCCCCATCAGTAAACCAGAACATCCCCAGCATCTGCCCCCCTCCCCTCATCACCAGGGAGCAGGTTATTAATGCCTTCTCAAAGTCAAAAAACACAGCTTCCATGGGATCCGACAACATCCCTAGCTGCGTCCTACATGAATTCAGGCAAGTGCTCTCAGCATCACTAGGCAACCTATTCAACCAAATCTTGTGCACAGGCTTTGTCTCAGCAGAATGGAGGACCAGAATTATTCTGGTTTGTGGACTGAAGAATGCTAACACAGCCAAAATCTGTTTGCTTCTTTTCCAGAGCACTTTTGTGCTTTACTGGGGGTGTTGGACACCCTCAGCTGTTTTGGATATGTTCATGTAATAAATTTATTTTATTTGGCAACCCTCTATTTGGTGCTGGCCCTATTTTCTAGATTTGTCTGTTTGTTTGGGCCTTAGCACTCTGTCCAAACTCCTCACAAGTATGGCAAGTGCCATCAGCCTAACTAGCCTGATCTGCAAAGGCCATGGAATGCATTATCATGGACGTTATAAACAAGGACATTGGCAACCTCCAAATGCTTGATCCCACACAGTTTGGTTTTGTCAAAGGGAGATCATGCCTGTTAAACTTGGTCGACTTCTTTGAAACAGTTACCAAAGCCATGGATGAGGGCAAGACAGTGCATACCACCTACCTTGACCTAGCCAAAGACTTCAACACCATTCCCCACTCGGGCATAATAGATAAACTCTCCCAGCTGGACATCAACTCATGTTACCAGATGGGTAGCTAACTGGCACTCAGTCAAAACAGGGGAAGCCACCTCTAGTAGTAGACCCATAACAAACACCGTACCCCAAGAATTGGTCTTGGGGCCTCTACTGTTTGGGATACAGTTTTCTGAGGTGCAAGCCAAAGCCAGTGGTCTGTGACTGACCAAGTTTGTAGATTACGACAAGTTGGGCACAGTCATAAATTCCCCTAGTGATGATGTGAACATCCTCCTAGAGGGCCTTAACCAAACTAATGACTGGTGCCAGAAGCATGGCCTCAAACTGAATGCCAAGAAATACATCATTATCCCCTTTGGGGAAAATGGTGTCCCCACTAATTATAGCATTAATATCAATGTACTAAGCGCCCAATCAGTCGTGACGGACTTGGGCACCCAGGTTGATAGCAACCTGACTTTTGACCACCATGTTGCCTCCATTGTACGAAAGGCTTTCTACATGGCCCACCTCATAAGTAAGGGTATTTCATCCAGGAAAAAGGAGGTCATAACATCCCTGTACTCCTCCCTTATCACACCAATTATTGAGTACAATGCCCCCTTCGGCATGTACCTTGCCAAGCACATGCAGCAATTGGAGAGATCACAGAGGTTCCTGACACAGAAAATCCAGGGTCCCAAACACCTATCCTATACAGATAGGCTAAAAGCCCTGTCCCTCTACTCAGTCTCGTACAGACTGCTCAGAGGTGACCTGTGTCTGGCATACAAGCCCATCTCAGATTCAGACTTGATGGAGTTGCTGCATATCTGTAAGTCAAACGCCACTCGTGCAACCCACACGCAAAGTCTCAACCTGGTCTGTGCCATTAATAGAACTTCTTAGTGGGCTAGATTTGTGTCCCAACAACTGCCCCCATCTGTGGAATAGACTTCCTCTTCATGCTAAGCAGAATACCTCACTAGCCCTCTTTAAGAGGAACCTGGTGGATGGGAAACAGAAAATATACCCCGTGAGGTCCCACCTGTGTCCCTGCTGGATAGGGAAAATAGGTGCTGACTTTTTGGAACATGGGTGAAATTCTTGGCTAGGCTTATAAGGGTCTCCAGGCCAATAGCCTAGTATCGTCATATGAACCTATGGATGTTCCACTGTTGGAAATGCCTGGTTAGGTACAAACCAAAGGGGGCATTGTACTCAATGATAGGTCTGATGAAACACAGTGTAACAATGATTTCCTTGGACCTAGGTGCCATACCTTTGTTTATAAGTTGGGCAACACAGAATGATTTCCTCACTCTAGGAAAGCCGTGATGATCAAATGCTTGATTACTGTCTGTGTGTATACCCAAGTCCCTGACAACTGCTTCAACTCTAAGGGGTGCCTTATCAATTTGATAGTTACCAGGGGTGGATGACTTCCCAAAGGATAGTATTATGCATTTCTTGGCATTTAGTTTTAGTCCATGTCTCTGGCACCAGTTGTATGTCTGTGTCAGCCCTTCCTGGAGAACATTTGTGTCAGTGTGGGATTCAATGACAGCTCCTAACTTGCAATCATCTGCAAATTTAGTCAGCCAGACACCACTGACATTGGCCTTGACTTCAGAGAAGTAAATGCCAAGAAGAGGTGCTCCCAGGACCGATCCCTGAGCGACTCCACTTGTGACTGGCCTCTTTGTAGTGGGGGACTCCCCAATTCTAACTTCCTGAGTTGTGTCTGTGAGCCAGCTGCCTATCCACCAGGTGACAAAAGTTTGTACGTAACCTCTGAGTTTGTCAGCAATGCCTGAGTGGGGTACTGTGTCAAATGCATTGGCCAAGTCAAGGTAAGCAGTGTGAATCATTCTGCCCTCATCCATTGCTTTGGTGACCTTTTCAAAGAAGTCTACCAGGTCGAGTAGGCATAACCTGCCCTTGACAAACCAAACTGGGTTGGATCCAGTTTCTGGAGGTTTATTATATCATTACTGATCATTTCCATGATAATTCTTTCCATGGCTTTGCATATGAGACTAGTGAGATTTATGGGTCTGTAGATGGCCTACCTTTGTGCTGAGGGATGATTGCTGCTGTTCTCCATTCATGAGTCATGAAGCCTGATTGGAGGCTACAGTTAAATAGCAAGTACAGAGGGCCTGATAGTTCATGTTTCATGTTATTTAGAAGGCATCCTGGGATATTGTCTGGCCCACTGATGCAGTGCTCTTGGCCTTAGAGCGAGCATTAAGGAACTGCTTCCTAGTGATAGTACGGGGAGGGGGAGTAATATTTGATGTTATTTCCTGAGGGAAGGTTGGGGGGGTGACAAGGGTAAAGTTGCAGCAGACTCAGTCAGCCAGTATGTTTGCTTTATCTTCTGGGTCAGTATAGGTGGCTCCATATGTATTACCTTTGATGTTGCAGACACAGCAAAAGAATGCCTTGTGGTTATCCATAGCCTGGGAGGCCAAACTTATCTCAAATTTGGCTTTGTTAAACTTTATTTGTCCTCTGACTTGTTTGTTTAGCTTGATGAGCCCGCTTTTATCCTGCTGGGTGCTACACCTCCTAAATTTTGCCACAATTTTCTTCCTTCTGTTATACAGCCTACTGATTTTGCGATTAAACCATGGTGGCTTGTTTTGTGAATTAGTTCTGAACTTTGTCCTCATAGGTACAACAGCCTCTATGCAATTATTAACATGTTTGCATAGGGTTTCTGTGAATAGTTCTGCATAGGCAGCAGTGTTCTCACGGTTTATGGGGGCTGGAAATTTTGCTAGGTTATCAATTAATACCAGGAAGTTAGTCTTGGAGCAGTTGCTGAATATTCCAGGGTTATCTGGGAGTCCGGGTTTTATTTTTCCTTCAAAGGAGACTATTTTGTGGTCAACCTTACCATGGAAAACATTATACTAGGGGAGATGCAACACTTTCTCATATTCATTAGGGCCAGATCAAGTATGATTGCAACCCTAGTTGGTTTACTGACAATCTGGTCAAAGGAGTTTGTGTTTACAAAATCCAGGAATCTCTGTGCCTGTAAGTTTGGTGTCATATAGGATTCCGCTTTGACAGTGGGGCAATTACAGTCGCCCATGAACATGGTATTGTGTTGGATGGTGAGTGTTTCCAATAAGTTTAAATACACGTCATGGGTTTCCTGGATCACAGAGGGGGACCTGTAGCTTGCAAGGAAGTGTTACTGGATTTTGTTTATGGTGATTTGGATATGGAGAAGCTCAAGTGCATTGTTTTGTTTGACCAGCCTTGAGGTATATTTATTTTTTTAAACACAGTTATTGAATTATCACTTGTGACAGAGGCAAATTTACATTTATATAAAAATAATCAAACTGTATTAACAAGTTCATGTTTACAAATATTATACTTCACAGCTATTGCTATATATAATATAACCTAAGCAACATTACATAAATTATTCAATTCCTGCCATTTTTTTCAACAAGAAACATCTTTATTAAACCATCACTTACCACATAGGCAGTCATACATTTATACAAATGAAAACAAACCACATCTACACAATCTTATTTACAAGCATTTTACATCACAAACCATAACAACGCACTCCCAGTTGCCAACATTATACATCACTTATGATATACCCACTCATATTCAGTCAAACATTACGTAGCTCATTTAAGTCCTACCTTCTTATAAACCTCATTCCTCCCCTGTATGTACTGTTCCCACAATTTCTGTTTTTTTCCTATGTAGTTTGGTCCTACCCTTTTCTAAATATCTCAATTCCAGTTGTTTTATTTCTGTTACTATATTCACTACTTATAGCATAGTTAGTTTAGAATTTGAATTCTCTTTTCTAGTTATTGCTTTTTTTGGCAACCACCATAATTAGACACAGCAAGGCCTTACCATGTCTAGGCAATTCTATTCTGTATCATAGCACAGAAAGATTATCACCCTTGTCACACCAATCTTCCCACCCAGCATCACCCTTCAGTGCATCCCTCGGGGAATCCTTAAAGCCTGCCAACTCACCACACTCCCAGAAAATATGTCACAATTACCTCTTTCTTCCCTGTCACACATCCAACATTTGCTGTCTACATGAGGACAAATTCTCTGGAGTCTACTTGGGGTATATCTATAAACATTTCCAAGCAAAAATCCTAACTCTTCTAGATTTTGTTGCATATTTGGGAGACATATAACGGAGATGACACGTGTTGCACGGAGACATTCTACAACAAGGAGGATTTATGTATAGAGTTAGAAGCCATAGAAACTGACTTTTCTAAATTAAAACGCATGCAAACACAACGTTTGCATTTTGACGTTTGTTTACAAAGACGGATTATACCGAGGGGATTGCGTGTCTTGAAGATGCCGACGACTGGCACTACTTACCCTGAGTTGCTGTATCAATGGCAGCAGCTCAACATTGAGGTGAGTTTACAGTATATGCTTCTATTAAATAACTTTTTCACTCCTATTGAAGAAGCATTGAGGGCACAGATAGAAGGAAAACAAAAGGCATTATATGAGAAGTATCCACACGCGTTACTTGATGCTAGCTTCACCAGCATTTTGGACAATGTTAGTGTGTATGAGAGAAAACTTCTCTCTCAGAAGAGGAACAAGTTACAACGAGACATTTCTGACTTTCGATTAGGCCATATTTTCACTTGGCCCAGGGTCACTAGATCTACAGCAGAACAGAATCGTTCATCTGCTACTACCAGAGTTTTCGAACCTAACCACAGTCACTCTTTGCCATAGACAACTCCCAATTTAGACTTGCCTTCATTGGGGGCGAGCAATTTAGAGGAACAGGGAGCGTTACCAATGAAAGAGGCTATTTTAGCCAATCATCATTTATCAGTGACTGAAAATTCTGATACTGTTACAGCCAGTACACTTGACTCTGTTTCTAACATTGACAATAACAATAGGGTCAATAGTGTCAATAGCAGTAATGATGTTGATAAAACCATTTGCACGTCAGATGTTATTATAGTGTCCCATGAACTTGATGGTAATTCAGATATCAGATCTGAACCTGTTGTAAGGAACAAAACAACAGCCTCTATGTCAGGAGCTCCCCATTTATTTAGAGAAGCCAGTACGATTATACCCAGTAATACTAATACTACTGTGTTTAACTCATCCCACCCTTTTCCCATCAGAGAAGAACAGAGAGAAGGGAGGGTACGATCTCAGAGCAGAGGGAGACAGAAAAGGAAACTATCTGTGGATCGACTCCCCAACAGGAATATAAAGAAAATGTGGGAAGGCAAGGGGAAAGGGAAAACTTAGTTTTTAACCTCTCCTCCCGTGTATTAACATCTAATGAGAAATCAGTGTTGTTAAAGGGCCTATCTTTTATACCCACTACACATAGTGTATTTGAAGAAACCAGATGGGATTTTAAACTTTTTGTTCGCAATTTATCCCTTAAGTTGTTTTTTTAGGAACAATAGGGATTCCATTCCCAATACAGGTTTCCATCGCCCCAGTGTCTTTGCGCCCTAGCCACATCCACTACTTGCTGCTTTCAGCAAACTAGTGGAGGATGACCTATATAAGATGAGAGACAGTAATCAGAAATGCCCTTATGACAGATATAATCTTACATTTCAGGAGAGCGTTGCTTTAAAGAAGCTGTCCAGGGATGGAGACTTATCCATTAGACCAGCAGATAAAGGAGGTGGTATAGTAGTGATGGATACAGACCACTATGTTCGAAAGATGTTATCTATGTTGAGTGATGTGCAATTTTATCAGCCCATAGATATAGACCTTGTTCCCTTTTATTCACACAGAGTACATTCTAATTTGTTGAATTTGTTAAATAGCAACTTGATAGATAATAACCTTTTCTTGTTTTTAGATGTGCCTACGTAATGGTCTACCTAAAATACACAAGGACTTGAGTGATCCACCCCTAAGACCAATTGTAGCTGGTAGGGGTTGGATAACTGAACCAGCATCCATTTTTATAGAGAATAATTTGAGACCCATTGTAGATAGGAATACCTATATCCTAAGGGACACATGACAGTTTTTGTTAGATCTTTATCATCACTTGAAAGGCCTACCTGAAGACATTGATTATATTTTTGTGACAATGGACGTACAATCTTTATTCACTGTCATACCTAATCAAGTGGGTATAGATATGGCTGGGCGCTATCTAACTCGTGAATCAAATATGATTGACTCCAAGGTTAGTTTATTGACTTCCTTACTACATTTGGTCCTTTCCAATAATATTTTTTACTTCAAAGGGAGATGCTTTTTACAGAAGGATGGCGTAGCTATGGGCACTTCTTGTGCCAATAGCTACGCCAATCTGTTTATGGCAGAATGGGAGCATGAGTACATGTATGGCCTACCTGCTTTTATGGAACATGTTTCATTTTATAGACGCTTTGTAGATGATCTTTTCTTTCTATGGAAAGGGGATCATCAAGAACTACTGAGCTTCATACATTCCATTAATACATCTACCACTTATCTTAGTTTCAGCCATGAAATATCTACCACCAAGATATCATTTTTAGATATTTTTGTTGAGAAATTACCTAGTGGGTTGAGTAACACAGGGGTTTACAGGAAGCCCTGCCATATGAATACTCTGTTACATCGTCTTAGTATGCATCCCCCCTATATTTTCAACAACATCATTAAGGGACAGGCCACCAGAGTTTCAAGATATAATCCCAGTGACTCTGGATTTGACCGGGACATGAGTGAATTACATCAAAGGTTATTACATCGGGGCTATAGCACCAATGATATATTTAGAGGCACTGAGAGTATATTAGATTTAAGAACAGGAGCTGCTGCCCCGTATTTCTCTGAGCCACCCGTTAGTGCTAACCAGATAGCACAGGTCGGACAGACCATTTTACATCATACAGCTTTTTCCATTTTTTACACAACTGACGTTGGTGATATCAAGGATGTTGTTAGGACCCATTGGAAGGTTCTGATGGCAGACTCCCAGGTTAGAGATACCTTTGGTGAAACTCCAGTCTTTAGGTATAGGAACAAGAAGAATCTTAAAAGATTGTTATGTGACAGGGGATCCACAGACCCACAACTTCCCGCTCCACTTAGTGGGACACACAGTTGTGGACATTGCAATTTTTGCAATTATATTAATCCTAGTTCCACTTTTACACATCCAGTAACCAATCACTCGTATTTTCTTAAGGCATATGGGGACTGCATGACCAGTAACATTATCCACCTTGCCAACTGTTCCATCTGTCGTTCCTTTTATGTTGGCAAGACCAACAGGATCTTTAGAGATCGTATACGTGAACATCTTTACAGCATTAGGATGGCACATAAAAACAACGCCTTAGCTAGACACGTACTTGAATGTGGCCCCCTTCATGTTTTTAGTTTTAGGATTTTAGAGACAGTTAACATTAGTAGTAGAGGAGGGGACATCAGGATGCACACAGAAGGTAGAGAGAACTTTTGGATTATGAGATTAAGGTCTGATACCCCACCAGGCTTGAATGTTAAGATATCTGTCAAACCCTTCTTGAAAATGAGGAGATTAAAGGTTTATACATAATATATGAATAGAGCTATGTATTTTTATGTTTTTATGTTTTCATATTTTTATACCTTGTATACTTTCTGAATTTTGTGATTTGCTATACTTATTTAGCACATATATATATATATATATATATATATATATATATATTTTTTTTTTTTTGGTTTATGTATGCCTTTACATTGATTACATAGCATCTTCATAAGTTTTATTGTTACCATATACTCTTCTATCAGTGTTTTAAATGGTTGCTTACACTAGCACTTTATTTAGCCTTGCTGATAGATGTTTTAATTGCTTTAATTGTCTTGAATGATTGTTTTTCCCGCTTGCTAGCGTATATAACAAATTATTGCCAGCATAGTTGTGTTGAGTCTGAGGAAGCCTGAATAGGTGAAAGCGCTAACTCGTTTTTTGCAAAATAAATTTTTAGACCACTTCTGAGTGTCCGGACATCTTTTTACTACATACTGTGTAGCAGTGGATATTATCTAGAAGAGGATTTCGTTTCTGCCTGCTGTGTTCCACTTCTTCGATCTTGTTGCTATATGTATTAACAAGTTCATGTTTACAAATATTATACTTCACAGCTATTGCTATATATCATATAACCTAAGCAACATTACATAAATTATTCAATTCCTGCCATTTTTTTCAACAAGAAACATCTTTATTAAACCATCACTTACCACATAGGCAATCATACATTTATACAAATGAAAACAAACCACATCTACACAATCTTATTTACAAGCATTTTACATCACAAACCATAACAACGCACTCCCAGTTGCCAACATTATACATCACTTATGATATACCCACTCATATTCAGTCAAACATTACGTAGCTCATTTAAGTCCTACCTTCTTATAAACCTCATTCCTCCCCTGTATGTACTGTTCCCACAATTTCCGTTTTTTCCTATGTAGTTTGGTCCTACCCTTTTCTAAAGATCTCAATTCCAGTTGTTTTATTTCTGTTACTATATTCACTACTTATAGCATAGTTAGTTTATAATTTGAATTCTCTTTTCTAGTTATTGCTTTTTTTGGCAACTACCATAATTAGACACAGCAAGGCCTTACCATGTCTAGGCAATTCTATTCTGTATCATAGCACAGAAAGATTATCACCCTTGTCACACCAATCTTCCCACCCAGCATCACCCTTCAGTGCATCCCTCGGGGAATCCTTAAAGCCTGCCAACTCACCACACTCCCAGAAAATATGTCACAATTACCTCTTTCTTCCCTGTCACACATCCAACATGAGGAAAAATTCTCTGGAGTCTACTTGGGGTATATCTATAAACATTTCCAAGCAAAAATCCTAACTCTTCTAGATTTTGTTGCATATTTGGGAGACATATATCCTCCCATTGCTTAACCAATCCTTTCTAATGTCCTCTGATTGATTCTTATAGTTATCCTGCAATATTTTATATGCTGCACTAATTATTCCTTTTTTAATGGCACCTTCTGTTCTAGATTCTACTAAAAACTCTACCAATGCTGGTCTTTCATTTAGGACCCCTCTATTTCGTTCTCTTTGCCTATACTCGGATATCAAGCATGGTTTTTGCTTATTTATACTATTTACTGCAATTTTATTGCCTGCCGCCTACTTGTATACTGTATTTATTTACAGTTTACTAAACTACACTGTTACACTACAACTGCCTGCTACACTGTGCCTGTAGAATCAAATTTTATTACTGTTTAGCAAGCTTTTTTTGTTGTTTCCACTGTTTGGTAAGTCTTTACTAGTATTTTTTCACTGCTTTAAAGCTATATGTTCTGCTTGCTCTGGTATTCCCACCAAGCATTACTTAATTAACTGAACTGTTGACTGTTTAAATAATTCTTTAAAGCCTTCTGGCTGATTTTATGCTGTTTTAAACTTTTTTTAGTGTCTCACTGTTATTTTTCTGCTTTAAATATTCTCTAGTGTTTCTAGCTGAAAGTAGGATAGCTAGTAGCTGTATTATATCCAGATCCAGGCCTGATTTGTTTGTTCTATGCCTTCCAGGTCATCTTAGATTGGAAGAGGCCCATCTGCACTTTTGTGAGAGAACTGTGTCTGATTGGCACCTGACTGGTAAAGGGAGGCCAGTCTAGAGCTTGGAATAAGCATCCTCATTGATCTCTTTGAAATTTTTTTTTTTCAAGTTTTAGCCTCTGGTACTTCGGCCCTGCATCTGAGCAGGTTTCTGCTTGTTTGAGTGCCACACAGCACCACACAATGGTGTACCGAAGTCAGACAGTTAAATTCAACAAATTTTCCCTTAAAACCCAGGCAGAAATATCCATTCACTGAACTCCTCTGTGATCGTTTCTGAAAAGCTACCCCTAGTGACAACAGTCTTCAACCTAGCATTATGGACAGTTGGACTACCCTTGCTTCTCCTGTCAACCTTGTTGACTTGGGTCTCTTGAAGCAGTTTAGCAACTGCATCATGGATAGACAAACCTCTACTAATAACACAGTCTAGTAGAGTGTAAGAGATGCATTTGCATGAAGAATCTAGAATCCATGCTCTCTCACTCAAAACAGTAACACAGAGAAGGATGTCAACTCACCCACCACTACATATTCACATAGCACCACTACTCATGCACATAGTAAGCATCAAAAACATAAATCCATATACGTGGAAGTTCTCTTGAAAAACTTACCAAAACATCAGAGACCTCCAAAACACAAGTCTGCTACAGCTAACATAGTCTCCGCAGGACCCTCGACACACAGCAACACCAGTGTCTCACCCACCAAGCTCGTAAGGTACAACACTCAAAAACCAAATTTTCTTGTCACTGGAGACTCAGTAGTGAGACACACTAATGTCCCACTCACCAGGCTGGACATGGAGAAAGTCATGGTCAGCTGCCTGTCCGGTGCCAGGATTCTCCAATTCACACATGCACTCAGGTCTCTCAAAAACAAGTACTGTTTTGCCTCTGTCATAGTTCATGCTGTATGAATGACCTGAGATGTACCTCAATGGAATATATGAAGAGAGACATGGTTGAGCTCTCTTGAGTGTGTGTCCCAAGCAGGTATGTCCCTAGCCTTCAACAGCATACTACCCTCATATAGAATGATGCGACAGTATAAACAAAAAATTACTGATTTCAATAGTTGGCTTAGCTTTTGGTGTCATTCTAAGGAGATCCAGTTCCTGTCTGCCTGGGAACCCATGGAAAACAAACCTCGCTGCTTTGCCAGAGACAATTTGCACCTGGCACCCCTAGGCTTTCAGCTCTTGGCAAAGCTGTTGCCTCCTCATAGTGCCTTTTTTTAGGCAAGGTCTCAAAAACATCACCACCAAGGTGAAATTAACCAACCAGAACAAAATACAGGTTCTGCTGCTAAATGCTAGGAGTTTAAACTAAAAACTGCATTCCCTGTAGGCACTTCTACCACTAGAAGATGTAGATGTCTGTGCAGTCACAGAAACCTGGTTTAAGGCCTCACAGAGTACCTCAGCCCTGCAAGGCTACAATGCCTTCCACACATTTAGACTTCAAAATGAATGTGTGAAAACCAAAGGAGGTGGTGTTTCAATTTATATTAGAGATAAATTCACCTCACGTCTAGTTAGACTGGACAACTCCATGGAGTTACTCCAGGTCCAGGTTATGGTGGTTAATAACCCAATTCAACTCCTAGCCAGTTATAGATCCCCCTCCATGGGTCACGACACCCACAAAGCCAACTTAACCAAGCTGAAGACAATCCAAATTTTACCAAACACACTGGTTATGGGGGATTTCAATTATCCCACCATCAACTGGGAAACCTACTTTAGCCCAAAGTGGCTAGCACAAAAGTTCCTTGACTTTGTGAATTCAACTGCTCTGGAGCAAATTGTCCATACCCTGACAAGGGAAGCAAACATTCTAGATATGGTCCTCACCAACATGTCAAACAGGTGCACTGCTGCAACTGTTGGACCCTCATTAGTTAAAACTGCGCACAAGTCAGTCCACTTCAAACTGATACCAACACCAGAACTCACAAAGGGTGAAATTAGACTAAAAAGCTTCACCAAGGCAAACTATATCCTCCTAGGTGAAGGTATAAATGCATTCCAAGCCCCACTTCAAGTTGAAAGTAGTAACTACTCCAAAGCTTACACTAGAGCCCTGTACAAGCACTTGCATAAGTGTATAAACTTGGCTGTACCACATAGAATCAAAGCCATAGCCTCAAGTAAAATCAAGCTGCCATGTGGACTTCCAGTATCAACACGCTACAATAAATGCAAAACATTGCTGTCCAAGAAAACAAAGGCAAGGACAACCTTTGAGAGGAACCTAGCAAGTACTGCTGAGGTTAACCATAGGGCCTTTTACAGCTATCTACGTAACCTAAAGGGTAGGACCCAAGCATGTGCAGAACTGGTGGCCAACATTATCACACACACTGACCTCACAGAGATAGCGAACCTGCTAGTAGACAGGTTTGCTGAAAACTTCACTCCATTATCCCCTCCTAACTTACAACAAACCCTCCCCCAAACTTCCCCCCACCTTATATATCTAAAGAGCAGGTCATCAAAGCCCTGTCCAAGGTAATGAACACGGACTCTATGGGACCAGATGACATCCCAGGTTGTCTTCTAAACAGGCTAAAAAATTAACTAGCATCACCACTAAGTACCCTTGTCAATCACAGACTAATCAGAGGCTTTATTCCTGCGGAATAGAAAACACCAACAGTTATTCTCCTCCACAAGGATGGCCTAGCAACAGAACCAGGGAATTACAGACCCATAAACCTGACCAGCCCCATGTGCAAAGCCATGGAATGCATCATTATGGACCTCATAAAGACATAGGTGACCTCCAAACTCTGGATCCTACCAAATTCAGCTTGGTGAAGGGAAGATACTGCCTGTTAAATCTGGTGGATTTCTTTGAAAGTGTGACCAAGGCCATTAACAAAGGCAACTCAGTGCACACAGCATACCTCGACATGGCAAAGGCTTTCAACACAATTCCATATTCAAGCATTACCGATAAACTTAGCAAACTGAATGGAAACCCCTTCGTTGTAAGATGGGTTGCCAACTAGCTAACAAACTGGACACACACTATCAAAGTATATGGACGGTGCAGTGGTGCAGCGGTAGCATTGTTGCCTCACAGCAAAAGGCTCTCCGGTTTGATTCTCTTCTGGCGTGCCTCCTGTGTGGAGTCTGCATGTCATCCCTGCGTTCGTGTGGATTTCCTCCAGGTGCTCTGGTTTCCTGTCACGTTTCAAAGACATGTGTCTGGAGAGTTTCTCCCCAGGCCTCCACTGAAAATTGGCTTTGTCCAAGTCGGACTTTCCCAGTAAACAAATGTTAAATAAATTAATAAATAAATAAAAGTGGGTGACTCCATATCAACCAGCAAACCTGTTACTAGTAGGGTGCCACAGGGGTCACTGCTGGGCCCCCTACTGTTTAGTGTATGTCAGAACTAAAGGGTTGTGGCTGACCAGGTTTGTGGAGGACAGCAAACTAGGTGCAATCATTGAATTTCCAAATGATGTCAGTATACTCCAGGAGGGTCTCACACAGACTGGCAACTGGTGTATTAGTCACGGTTTCAAAATGAATGCAAAGAAATGCATCATCATTCCCTTTGGTACAATGTCCCTTCACACTATCAAATCAACAACAACACCCGAGTACCCATGAAGTGGTAAGGGACCTGGGATCACAGGTTGACCATGACCTTAATTTTGACCATCACGTGTCTACCATTGTAAGAAAAGCTTTCCATGTAGCTCACTTGATTCGTAAAGACATCACCTTGAGAGCAAAAGAAGTTATAACCCCCTATACTCTGCACTTATCCGGCCCAGAATTCAGTATAAAGCCCCATTTGATATGCACCATACTAAGCACCTATAGCAATTAAAGAGACCTCAGGTTTCTAACAAAGAAGATCAAGGGCCTCTAGCATGTGCCTTAGACGGGCCAACTAAAATCCCTGTCACTATGCTCTGTAATATATAGACTTCTTAGGGGAGACTTATACCTGCATACAGAGCAACCCAAGACCCAATCCTAATGAACTTACTGCATATCCGTAAATTAAATGCGTCTAGGGCTACCCGTTCCAGGGACTTATTATAGCTTGCGACTTAAACAGGATATGCTGGAGGGACAAATTTATCTCCCAGCAACTGTTATGTCTTTGGAAAAGGCTATCAATTCATGTGAAGCAGAGCACCTCTATGACATTGCTCAAGAGGAATCTGGATGAGTGGATGGGGAGATTGGATGGGATACTGTAAATTCTTACTGGGGATAGCACCCATAACCCTCCTGGACATGGGCAGTCATCACTAAATGCAATCTTTGATATTAATTAGTACTTCTATGGTATTACATTGGGTTGAAATGGCTAGGCTTAAAATGACCTGCGGGGTTGATACCTAGTAATCTCCTATGATAGGGAAGGCAATCTCTAACCTGCAGTCCAAATAAATTCTTGGCGTCTTCCCATTCTATCATCTTTCCCTCTCTAGTAATTTGCTCCCAATACCTTGGCTCCTCTGCCAGTTTTCTCCAATAAATTCCAGCCCCCTCTTGCCTATTTTCTATATCCCTAATTGCAATCACCCCTACTGGCAGAATCTCATTTCTCCATTCCTAGATTGGCTTACTTCTTAAGATACTTTCTGCTACTTTATGGATATAATATTCTGTATGATTGTTAATTTCCTTAAAGGCCTGCATCCAAAATCACAGTCTCTCCTTGTTTCTTGAGCTTCCCCATTTCATCATCCCTTTCCACTTTGAATTATAGTTTTCTGCTTGTGCTATGCATAGGACCCTTAACTGTGCATCTCTGAAATACCCCTTCAAATTGGGTAATCCCAATCCGCTCTGTTCTACTGGAAGAATCAGCTTATCCCACTTGACTCTTGCCATCTTCCTGTCCCAGATAAAGTCCTTCAGCTCTTTATTAATTGCTATCTATAACTTCTTGTTTGTTTGATCAAAACATGCCTGAGCTGTGTATATAAGACTAACAAGACTAAAAACATTTTTAACTGCTTGCACCTTACTATCCATATCCATATAACAAAACTTCCATTTTCTCAGTTTTTGTATTATCTTTTGTTTGGTCTCTTCCAATATAACCTTGGCTGCTGCACCACAATCATTTTTAATCCATACTTCTAAACAGTTCATTTTACTGCTATTGCGCCTTTGTTTTAGCTTCATAAATTTTATACCCCAAAAAAATGTGAAACTGTCTCAAAATGTTCCACAACACTATAATGTCTCTTTCTGAATTTGTCAGATATAAAATAATATCTTGCAAATACAGCCAGCCTTTCTTGACTATCATACCAATTATATCCTTGAATTTGTGAGTCCCTTATTTTTTTTGCCACTGGTTGTACATATAATGCAAATAACAAAGGGGAAAGAGGACACCCCTACCTGGCTCCTCTGCTCAAGCAGGAAATATCAGAGAGGACCTCACCCAATTTAATTTTCACCTCCAATCTCGCATATATCCTCCTAATCAACTTTATAATTTCTTCAGGAAATGCAAATGCTTCCATTGCCCTGCTCACAAACTCCCAGCTTACTCTGTCAAATGCTTTCTTAGCATTAATACCCACCAACAATAAAGGTATTTTCTTACATTCTGCTTCACACTGGATCATCAATGTTCTGTTAATGTTGTCAAATTGTTCTCACCTCCACAAAACCACACTGATTAATATCTATCAATTTTGGCATTACTTTTGCCATTTTTTTAGCAATTACAGACATGAGCACTTTATAGTCATGGTTTAGTATTGGAATGGGCCTGTATGAAAATGGATCTGATGGATCTTTACCCTCTTTAATTAACAGCCACCACTTTCTTCCAGGATATTGTTACCTCTCTTAAAATACCGTTAAACAAAAGTTTTCAGATCTTTATCGGTTTTTTCCCTTCCAAACTTCCACAGGAATACCATCTGTTCCAGGGGAATTTCCTGTATACTGGTTACACATCACAATTTTTTATGTCATCTCCTCCTATCCTAACCGTTAGTAACTGAGCCTCATCTACCTGTAACCTTGGCATATCCAATACTTATATAAACATTTCCATTTGTATCTTTTCTTAATTTTCATATTTTTCTGTTTTATACAGACTTTCACAGAATTTCAGAAATATTTCTAATACCTCTACAGGATCTCGTTACCCTCCTTGTTATAAGCTCCCTAAGTTTGGTGAAAGCCCTTTCTACTTTCTGTTGCTTGAACTGTCGTGCTGAAAGTTTTTGTGCTCTACTGTTATCAAAAACAGTTGCTTAACAGCAATATTTCTAAACTCAAGTATATTATCAAGGTAATCCCTTATTTTCTGCTTAGCATTCTGCAGTTGATCCTCTTCTTATTCTGTGAGATACCCCCATTCTGCAATACTTTAACATTTGTTAGTCCCTCTAAATAACTATTATTACTTCTTAGCCATAGCTCCCTTTCTTTTATTTCCACCCTATTTTTAAACTCCACCTTAATTTTATCCTACTCCCTAGCTATATTTTCAGAAATAATTTCTATCTTCTCAAATAACTCCTGAATAATCTTCACTACCCATTCCTTAAATTCCTCCCTTTTCAACAGACAGGTGGGAAAGCACCAGTGTCTTATTTTTATATTACCCTGCATTTTTATTTTAATTATTGGTGCATGATCTGAAATGGTTATTGGGCGAGTATCAAGACCTTAATTAAATGCATATATTTCCTGTGAAATGTAAAATCCGTCTAGCCTAGCCCAGTTTTTATATTTGGGGAATATGCAAATTCACTCAGAATTCCCATTACTGAACTCACATCTTCCATGCCAAATATGTTAATAAATTACTTAAAAAATCTACTCTCTTTTGTTATACTTTCTATTTTGCCCCTCAGACTCATCTTCACTGCTGCAAATCAAATTCCAGTCCCCACCTATAAGTAATATTCCTTGCTGAAATCTATTTCTCCAAAAATGTTCTTAAGTTTCTTTATAGCAGTTTTAGGTGGAATACGAATACATGCTGGTGCAATCCCCCCCCCCCCCCTTGCCAGTAGCCCTTTTGCATTATAAATCTGCCATTATTATTTTTTTATCCTCTTCTATCACTATTGGAGCTCCTTAAGTACTTCTTTTTACCTTTGTCCCAAATATTCCACTGATTAAACATCTTGAAAACCTTTATCAAATTCACATGTTCAGTTCTTTCCAAGTGTGTCTCCTATAACATAACTATTTGCACTCTACATTTTTTAATATAGTTTACTATTTTTTCTTTTTAGTATTTATCTGCGAGACCATTAACATTTAAAGACATTAGAGAAAAAAAAATCATTGTATTAAAAAGTTATTCCCACCTTTTATGTATAACACCTTTTTTGTTAAATGTCTAGTTCCGGCTTTTGTGTTATACATACACACTGTTTGGCGGGTTGAACTTTTATATAGTTGTTCCTTGCCATATCCATTTGAGCCTATATTACATCTTACAAAACGTTTTTGTTTTATTGAAAACCCTCAAACAAAAATAAAAATCCTGAATACCCCCCCTAAAACCTATTAATTTAATACTAACACACAAAACTATGTACATCTTCAAATATTGACGTTTTATCATCCTAAAAGGAACAAATGTCCCAAACTGACAGCCACACTCACAGACTTGAATTAATGTAAAAGAAAGGTTATTTGTGGCAAGACACATGGTGCAGTCTGTGCTTCTAAGTGCTAACTGGATTTGTCTTATCCTTATAGCTCTTCCAGCTGGGAAACCCAGTCTGTGCTTCTAAGTGCTAACTGGATTTGTCTTATCCTTATAGCTCTTCCAGCTGGGAAACCCTGAATGCTTTCAGAGAACATTATCCCATAGCCATTTTCTCTTTCCTTTTTTTTCCAGCCAATCACTCTCCATCAGACTGTAACCAGTTTCTCTTTATCAGATTGTCTCTATGGGAGACATGAGAACCAGACAGTCAATTTCTCTTTACTACACTGTTTCCATGGAGACATGAGACCAGATACAGAATTGCTACTAAGCATACATTCATTTGCTGGAAAAAAGCCTCATAATACTAAACATTCTTTTTCATTTACCTGCTTTCTCTTAAAACTTATTAAATCAACTGAAGGTCCTTAATCCAGTCATTCCCCATGAAGAGTGAGAAAAAAGTACAGTTGTGTACACCTACCATAAATGTAGATGTTCGAGTGTCTTCACTGTTGCAGTCATAACTGTAGGGTGATCCTGCCGGCAGGCAACCCGAGGTCGGCCAGAATCCCAAAGTCTGGGTCTGGCGTTGGCTGTTCCAGCAAGCACCCTGACGTCAGAATGCAGGGATATAAAGCTGACAGCCGATACCATCTTCTCCAGTCTTTCTTGCCCCAGATGTCAGAAGTCCCCCAAAATAACCAAAAGGTGTCCAAAAAGGAAACACAAATACACCACAAAAGAAGAGGAAGATAAGAGGGGATAGGTGGGAGGGAAACACCGACTGCAACAGTGAAGACACTCGAACATCTACATTTATGATAGGTGTACACAACTGTACTATGTTCTTCGTGTTTCACTGTTGCAGTCATAACTGTAGGGAGGAATCCCAAAGCTGTGATGAGGGAGGAGGTTATGCAGAAGAAGGGGCATCCAGAAGACCCTGCAAGACAGCAGAGGCAAAACCTGCCCTAGACTTAGAATACAAAGGGAGATTATAGTGCTTAGAGAAAGTATGCACTGAGCTCCAAGTGGCAGCTTCCAAAATGTCCTTGGTAGGAACTCCTCTGAGAAAAGCTGCTGAAGTGGCAGCTGCTCTAGTAGAATGTCTTCTAACAGTACCTGGAATTTGTTTCCCAAAGTGAGTGTAACAAAACCTTATCCCATGAGCAATCCATTTGGAAATAGTTTGTTTAGAGATAGCCTTGCCTAGAGAACTAGAGGCATAAGAGATAAGCAACTGATCAGATTTCCTGAAATCTTTAGTTCTATCCAGGTAAAACCTTAGTTGTCTGTGTACGTCCAATGAATGCAAAATCCTTTCCCCTTTGTTTTGAGGATTTGGAAAGAAAGTAGGAAGGTGAATAGTCTGACTTAAAGCCACTTTAGAAATCACCTTGAGCATAAATGTAGGATTGGTCCTCAAGGCAACTCTTGGTGGAAAATAAGGTATGGTTCCACAGCCATGAGAGCTTGCAACTCAGAAACCCTTCTGGCAGAAGTCAAAGCTAATAAAATAGCTGTTTTCCAGGAAAGGAACTTGATATCCGAAGCAGCCGCAGGCTCAAATGGGGGGTAAAGTTAGTTTTTCCAAAACATAATTAAGGTCCCAAGCAGGAACAGGAGGAGTTCTGGGAGGTCTTAAATTCTTAGCCCCTCTCAAGAATTGTCTCACCAGCAGGTGAGAAAAAATGGGGGGATCAGTGTTGTAATGAGCCGAGATAGCAGAAGCATGGATTTTAATAGGAAGAAAAGGAGAGGCCTTTAAGAAAAAGGTCTGAGAGGTAAAGTAGAATGGAAGAAATGTCAGGCAAAAGAGGGTTAGAACCTCGGTCCCGCATCCAAATACAAAATCTTTTCCATTTAGAAGCATAGGATTTTCTAGTGCTAGGACGCCTAGCTTCTAAGAGAACATCCAAAACTTGTTTGGGAAAAGTAGAAGGAGTCAAAGGCCCTTGTAAAGCCAAGCTGCCAGGCAAAGAGTCTTGATTTGAGAGTGAAACATCTGACCCTGAAGCTGGGACAGAAGAGAAGGAAACAGAGGCAGAATCCATGGAGGTTCCAAGAACAGGTGTCTTAAAGTTGGATACCAAAACTGCCGAGGCCAATTTGGAGCTATCAAAATGAAAATCTTGGGTTTGTCCGGTTTTATTTTCAGTAACACCCGAGGCAGAAGAGGAAGAGGAGGGAAGGCATATCCCGAAAGATTCCTCCAGCTGAAAGACAGGGCATCCACTTTCCAAGCTGCTTTGTGGAAGGACCTGGTGCAAAAGAGAGGCAGCTGACGGTTGAGATGAGATGCAAACAGATCTATCTGAGGGACTCCCCAAACTGCTGTAATCCTGCTGAATATGTTGGGGTCCAGCATCCATTCGTGAGGATCCAAAAGATTTCTGCTTAGGCTGTCTGCTAAGAGATTCTGTTTTCCTGGAATGAATTGAGCTTAAAGATGCAGATTTATATTTAGAGCTGCGTCCCATACGCTCATGGCTAGTCTGCAAAGGGGGTAGGAGTGAGGGCCCCCTTGCTTGTTTATGTACCACATGACTGTGGTATTGTCTGTGCGAATCAGAAGATGGCCTGGTTGCAAAAGACTCTGGAAGGCTAAAAGAGCATTTTGGACTGCCAACATTTCCTTCAAGTTGATGTGCCAGGTAAGATGCTTCTTTGTCCAGTAGCCCTGCTGGCAATTGTTTAGGTAATGAGCTCCCCAAGCATAATCCGAGACGTCTGTGGTTATGATCTGAGCAGGATGAGGTAGACGAAAGGGACTCCCTTCGTTTGAAGCACAAGCCCTGGACCACCAAAGGAACTCCTTTTGGAGGCAGGGAATCAGAGGTATCATAATTTCCAGGCTGTGGTAATGCTGAGACCATACACTCTTTAGGTACCATTGAAGTTTTCTCATATGAAGCCTTGCATTTGGAATCAACAGGATGCAAGAAGCCATGTAGCCCAAAGCCTGCAGGAATTTCCTTGCAGTGAGCTGAGTTAAAGTAGCCAAGGTTTTGAAAATTGATGCCAGCTGTACTTGTTTTTCTGGAGTAAGGAAGGCCCTTTGTAAGCTTGTGTTTAGAAGAGCTCCCAAAAAGATCATTTGTTGAGAGGGGATCAAATGTGACTTTTTTGTGTTCACTGAGAATCCCAGTAGTAGGAGAAGACGCTGAACAAACTGTAGATGCTGAAGTAAAAGATCCCTGCTGTCTGCCTGAACAAGGCAGTCGTCCAGGTAGGGGTAAATCTGAATTCCTTGGAGTCTGCAATAAGCTACTACTGGAGCCAGGCACTTGGTAAAGACTCTGGGCGCAGTAGATAAGCCAAAGGGCAGTACAGAGAATTGAAAGCGTCTCGAACCTGCCTTGAATCTGAGGTATTTTCTGCATTCCTGTCTGATGGGAATGTGTAAATAGGCTTCCTTCAAGTCCAATGTCACCATCCAAGCATCCTGGGAGAGCATGGCAAGAAGTTGTTGCAGAGTAAGCATCTTGAATTTTGGAATCTCCAGAAAGGTATTTAACACTGAGAGGTCCAGAATAGGTCTCCATGAGTTTTGTTTCCTTGGGACCAGAAATAGTCTGGAGTAAAAACCTTTTCCCATCTCTGGAAGTGGAACAGGTTCTATGGCTTTCATGGCCAATAAGGCGTCCACTTGATTTAAGGCCTCTGACCATTGATGTTTTGGCAGATCCGGCCAGCCTGAAGACCTTGGCAGAGTATGAAAGTGGAATTTGTAACCTCTTAAAATCACGTCTAAAACCCATTTGTCCTGGGTAATACGAGTCCAATTTTGGTAGAAAAGAGAAAGTTTTCCTCCGAGAGGGGCTTCCAGGCAAGGAGGACCTGTAGCCCAACAGAGAGAGTCATTGGGTCTGCTACTTTTGAGATTGAGGTCTGTCTTCTCCCCTTCTGGGTGAAGAAGCAGTCCATTGTCTGGACCTGTAAGAGGCCTGGGCCTGCCCCCGACCTCTGGAGCGTCTATATCTTCCCCTTTGAGGCCTGTCAGACGTGGGAAAAGACCAATTTTTGGAGGGCCAATTTCTAGAAAATCTAGGAGGCTGAACTTGTAAAAAATCTTTAACAGTCTGCATAGATTTTGCTTTTTCTTCCATCTTTTTAATAACCTCCTCAGCCTTGGATCCAAATAAAACATCATGCTGAACAGGGGCATCTAACAGCTTAGCCTTAACCTGTTCTGGTAAATTCTGCTCACGAAGCCAAGCATGTCTCATGATAACAGTACCAGAGGCAGCAGCCCTGCAAGAAGCTTCTAAGGCATCAAAACCACAATGTAAACTATGTTTGCTAACTTGTTCAGTTGCATGCAAAACATCCTGTAATTCCTTGTCCTCTGCACATGCAGGAAAGGTAGAGAGCTTTTGCTTTAGAACAGAGAAAAGAAACTGCTGATACTTGAACATGTGAAACTGGCAATTTAAAGCTCTAATAGAAAGGGTAGCAGAAGTGTAAACCTTCTTGCCCCACCTGTCCAAGGCACGAGAATCCTTTTCAGAGGGGATAGGATTTTTAGAAGAAGCGGCCTTAGCAGCCCTAGAACCCTGAGAAATGGTTTCAGGATCAGCAGAAGGGTTCTTAAATAAGAATTGATGGGAGTCAGGGACTCTGTAAAATCTATCATGCTTAGAAGGAGCAGGCGGCAAGGAATCAGGATTTAGGTTAGCTTCAGAAAAAGCATCATCCACAGTATCAAGTACAGGAGGAATAGCCAAAGGTCTGTGTTGAGGGAGAAGGAGAAATTCTCTTAAGTCTCTTCTTGGAAGCAGAGTAATCTTGACCTTCCCAATAAAAATGCTCCCTCATCTCATGTAAGGTTTCCCCAAAAGAGAAATCTTCAGGGAGAGAAGCAGAGGGAATAGAGTCCTCTGCATCAGAATCCTCATAAGGAGGAAAAGAATAATCCTGGTCAGAGGAAGAGACAGAAGACACAGAAGCCTGATCAGAAGAATCATAAGGAATATCCTGTCTAGGCCTTTTTTCTGGAGGAGGGTGAGAACCCCTAATCATTGTAAGTAAATCTTCAGCCATCCGAAGTAATTGCTTCTGGGACTTGGGAGCTGTATCCGAGGAAGCTTGTGAAGAAACCTTTGGTTTAACAGGAGTCTTTGACTTTGCCTTTGTCTTTGTAGAAATAGGTCCTGCAGCAGTTAAAATACTAGGCCTAGAAGGCTCCCCATGGGAGTCCGTGTCGGCCATCGGTTCCGAAGTGGCGGACGACAGGGGCTGCAAAAGCGCCTCACTGACGACCGCTGAACCCGAAACTGGCACCGGCTGCAAAATATCATGTTTGGACCTCAGAGGCCTATCCTTGTCTTTGCGTTTCTTTTGAATTCCGGTTGTCGGTAAAGTATCCGACGACATCCTATAATTGAATCGTCTACAGAAATAATTCAAGGCCAATCGTACCTACGCTTGATAGTGCAAGAATTAAACCTGGCACAGAACCGACAGCAAGAAACGTTGTGGTCAGGGCCTAAGCAAGGTAGACAGTAAGAGTGGAAATCTTTATGAGGTATTTGTTTCTCACACGATATACAATTATTAACTTTTTCTGACATCGGAGGAGCAAGAAAAAAGTTTCCCCAACGGGGTACTTAGCTTGAGAAGAGAAGAAGAAAACTTCGGACCGAAGACAATCAAAGCACGTTGTCTGAAAACGCCAACCAATGACTTGCGAGCTGCTTTCCACCGCACGGCAAGAAAGACTGAAGAAGATGGCGTCGGCTGTCAGCTTTATATCCCTGCATTCTGACGTCAGGGTGCTTGCTGGAACAGCCGACGCCCGACCCAGACTTTGGGATTCTGGCCGACCTCGGGCTGCCTGCCGGCAGGATCACCCTACAGTTATGACTGCAACAGTGAAACACGAAGAACATCATATTTTTTGTCTTGCTCTTTTAAAAAATGTAGGCACTGCAGTGTAATAAAACTGAACAAGGAGAAAGACAGACGTGAGAAAGCAGCACCTATTTACAATCCCTATTACACATAAAAATAACTAAGAAAACTGTACTTTATAGCATGCAAAGAAAACCATACACCACAAAAATTGTACTATTAAGGAAAAAATGTTTTCTTTACTTAGTTAACTTTCTCCCCTCTCTTCCTCTCCCCAAAGCATTTTCTGAACATTAAGGACATTAAGCAGGGCATATAATTTATAATCCCCCAAGTCCAACAAATTCTGAAAAAGCCCAATATTTCCAGACTGTATGTCATAGTTCACAAATATAATTACTGCATTGTAATCCCACATTAAGTTACTGATTTTATTACTGTTCATCTCCATCTTCCAAATCCTGTCTTTGCTTTAATTTCCAACACACACTCAATTTTTCTAGTGAACTCGTGCTCCCTTCCTTCTCTCCAACATTTTTCATTGAAACACTGGAAAAAGTTTCATATGTACAGTCTCTCTATGGTATTTATTACCAGAACAATAAGCAACATTTCCTTCTGTTTCACAGCTCACTTTTTGTTGGACAAACTTTTGTATTTCCTCCTTATTGTGTACTTTTATCAAAAAATGATTTTGTCCCTCCAGGGAAGAATACCTTGAAGACAGACGGATACAGCAGTTTGAATTTCACACCTGCGTCTCGACATTCCCTGAATAGTGGAATTAATTTATTCCTCTTCTGCCTAGTGTACAATGAGCAATCATTCTCCATAAACATTCTTTTGTCTGCCACTTCTAGTACTTTGTTCTTCTGCCACAGTTTTGTCAGAATCAACTCCTTCTGCTGGTAGGATTGCAAGAAGAAACTTCATAGTGTGCAGGGCACAAATTTCTCTTTTAGCATCTTTACTATTAAAGGTCTATGTTGCTTTCTCATAGCCAGATTTGGAGTATACACAAAACGTGCCCTTTCAACTGACAACTCCTGCTATGGAATACCAGTCCAGTTGCTTATTTGTTTCCATAAAATTAAAGCAGTCTGCTCCTTCCAGCTTATCTGGTATAGCTGAAAACCTCAGTTTTTCCCTACATGCTCTGCCTTCTAATTCTATTATTTTTTGAAACATCTCTTCCTGAGCAATTTCATAGTCAGCCAGCCTTTTCTTCGTTTCAGCCTCTGATTTTTGCAGCTTTGTTACCTCATCTGAATATCTGTTTAAAGCGTCTTCCCTTTTTTCCACACTTTTATTTGCATTAATATACTCCATCAGTGTTTTGTTTATTTTTAACCAGGTCTGTGCGCAGTTGTATTATATATTGCTGTAGGTTACAGGAAGTCAAGTTTCGAGGTTGTATTGCTTTTTGCTGAACAGCTGCAGACCTTTTCCCAGTCAGTGTTTCTTCCTCACTTTTTGTAGCAGATTTCTTTTCCAGGTGCTCTGTATTTTTTTCTCCCTGGCATCCTGGCAGTACATTTACTAGCTAGTTACTGAAATGTACCAATAAACACAAAAGTCTACTGGCCCTCTCTGTTGAGTTTCTGTTTTCACACTGGGAAAGCTAAAGTTAAGCTGTTACTCAATGTGCAGCCATCTTAAAAGTCCAGAGGTATATTTATTTTTGATGTAAAATGAGACACCTCCACCTTTAGTCCCAGTCTGTCAAGTAGCTAGTCTAAATGTGTGATAGGCATTATAACATTGCACTGTTGGTGTGTACTCTATGGCTTTAAAACATGTCTCAATGATCATACAGACTTCAGCATTCTCTAGGGTGAAGAGAGTTTCTTTTGTTTAGACTCCTAGCATTGAGCAGTAATACCTTTCGAGCTTTTTGGTTTTGATTTGCTATGTCAGAAGTACTTTCAGTTTGGCATTCCCTAAAAAGGCACTATGGGTAATAAAATGTTTTAGCTAATATTCGAAAGCCTAGAGGGGAGCAGTGCAAACCATCCCTGGCAAAGGAGTGTGGTCTTTTGACCATCTCCTTTCATGCTGACAAATACTGCACCCTCTTAGAATAACACAAGAAACTGAGCCAATTATTAAAGTCAGTCATCTTTTATTCATATTGTGGAATCAACCTTGGAGAAGGTAAAATGCTACTTAATGCTAGGCTCATACCAGCCTGGGACATATATTCCGAGAGTTCCATGATGTCTCTCTTCATATAGTCTAGGGAGGTATGTCTCAGGTGATCAGGCACTTATGGCTGTAGCTCAAGCTCTTCCTTTTTTTTTTCAGGCCATATTGATATAAATCACATACAACAGAGGCTTATGCAACATTTCTATTTGTTAAGTACTGATAAAGACATAAAAGGATGTTGCAACACATGCGAGCAGTTCCACAAGACTGGCAAGGCAGAACCTTGGCCTAACACTGATAAAATATTTTAAGGGGTAGCCATGGACATTGCAGGGTGTCATAGTACCAAACGCACAGCAAGCAACAGTTCTGTTTTGGCAGTGATATTCTATGCTGGCATGTATCCTGAAGTGGTTGATCTATCTTCGATTAAAGCACAAAAAGGGTAGCAAATGTATTAAATCTCTTTAGCATGGTGGGTTTTCTCTGAAATAAATGACAGATAAAGATGTCAATTTTATGTCAAAACTGCTAACCAGTTTGTGAAATCATTGTGGGGTAGAATTACTATAGACTACCCTTACTATCTACAAATGCATAGTCTGAGGGAAGAGGTTTAACTCTACCCTTAAGATCACACTACAGCTTTTGCCGACCAATTTAAGCAGAAATCAGATAAACACCTGCCCCATCTCTTCTTTGCCTACAAACATGAATCTACATTTTTTTTTTTACAATTTAAGTGACCTTATAATCACAAGGTAAGGGGGGAACCATGATTTAATTAATAATGCATAAAAGGGCAAGTGTGATTCTCACAAGAAGATGATTATAAAATATTATCCATGTTTTAGGGCTGAGTTTAGGGAGCTCAGTGGGGCAAGCACAGGAGTACTTAGCACAACCACAACATTAACAAAAGGTCTAGCAAGGCCGTATCATCACAGTTCAAAAATGCACAGCTGGGTTAAAATAGTGGTACTTATTTCAGTTAAAAAAAATAAGCTGCATGTAGCATGGAAGAGTCCTACTACTATTGTAAATGGTAAGCAACATTAACTATGCTACAGAGTCACAAAGTGGAAGGAAAACATATATCATGTTAATATGATAAAGACCTACTATGAAAAAAAGACACTGGCACCCATTATCTGCATACAGTTACAAAAGGGGTCTGAGAGGGATCAGTAAGCCAATTTGCCATCCAATGAGTTACATATAGAGTAACATTTAGCTGGGGTAGCTTACCTAGTACCCACTTACAAAGTGTGTGACAGTGTTCAGCAGCTTTGTGAAGCTTAGATATGCAGTAGGTACTGATTTGTTCCCATCCGTTGCTTCAGTAATCTTCTCAAAGAAATCAACCCAGGTAAGTAGGCAAGATCTACCCTTGGCAAATCCGAACCGGCTTGGGTTGAGAGTTTTTAGGTTACCTACACCCTTATTTATTAATACTTTTTTCATTCAGTGTTAGAAAAACCAGGCTGCTTTTAATGTTTTCTTATGACAGCTATCAATTCAGATCTTTCTGGTTTGCATTAGGTTTCAAACTGTATTGCTTAGCTTAATTTTTTTACATAAAGACCTTTATTCTATCTCAAAAGCTTCTAGCTGCTTACTTTAGCGTATACAAGGGTAAATGCACAAAACTGGGGACAACCAGTTTTTAAACAAAACTCCTGCTCAGCTATGGTAGCTATCATAATTTAATTGTACATTTGGCCCACTTAAAAAGTATAAAGTAACTGTGACTTTGGTGTGCCAGACCAGACTGACTTGGTGTCAAGATTGCTACTGTAAAATAATAAAAAAAAAGGTGCAGTAGCAATAAAAAGTGATTTCATCTCCTCCTGAAAAAGGAGAGAGAGTGGCTGTGTGCATGTATATGAAGACGGAATGAAAAGCAGTTTTTACTAAGATACAGTTACTGTTGGTAATATAGCACTGAAAGGCACTGAGCTGAGTGTAAGGCAGGTGAATCCCTGGTATACCAGTGTTGATAACTGTACTCAACTGTTCAGTGTGGAACTTATTTGGGTATAGCAAGGGATTGTCGTAGTCCACAGTAGCTGTGTTCATTTGCCATATGTTCTTATAGGTTCATAGGTGTATACTAGGCTAATGACCATTGGGGCCTTTATAAGCCTATCCTTGCAATCCAAATGTATCCCACAAGTTACTGTGCCTCCTAATGCAAAGAACATTGTATGCATCTCCTTGTCAGCAGCACAGATTGTAAGACCATCTCTAACACTCTGATCCATGCCTGCTTGACTCAATAAATCAATTTCTGGATCAGGATGGTCACACAAAGGCTTCAACCAATCATATTAAGGTATGGCATTGCAAGATGCAACCCACCAAGATTAGGTGCTGAAGGCACTGCTGTCCTGATCCCAACATCTCTAAAGACAGAGGAATGGAGTTAGGCTTGAGCCATCACTAGTCAAGGTTGAGCTCACCACCCAACTGAACAATACATTTACCTCAAGGAGGTTTAGGACTGGACCTGGCCTCACAGTCCTTGTCTATGTGTCAATCCTCTGACCTACGACTGAAGCTGCAAGCAGGTCTCTCATGTATTTCTCAGTGGTTAATTACTACTATGTCTGTTGAGCTGAACAACTGTCAGTACCAAGTTCTTCCCAGATGGCCTTGGCTGGTAAATCGGCTACAAGAACAGTCATTATGAACCACAGCCATGTGAACATAGGGCATCAGCAATGACAACAAAAGCTGAGACCTGAACTACATGAGCATCAAAAGAACTGGTGCCCTCTGAGGATAAATGCACTTGAGCAGCTGGTGATTCAGATCATGCTACGCATCATCCAGATGAGCAGACATCCTCAAGCATAGGATTTTGCTGAAAAGGAGGCAAATTCTAATTGGGGAGGCAATAACCAAGCCAAGACTTAAAAAGGGTTCTTAATATTAGATCTTGTGCTTGGGCGGCCACAGTGGTGCAGTGGTTAGCATTGCCGCCTCACAGCAAGAGGTTCTCCAGTTCGATCCTCGGCTGGGGTGCCTTCTGTGCGGAGTCTGCATGTCCTCCCTGTGGTCGCGTGGGTTTCCTCCGGGTGCTCCGGTTTCCTCCCACATCCCAAAGACATGCTGCAGGTGGATTGGATACTCTACATTGGCCCTAGGTGTGCGTGTGAGTGTGCCTTCTGTGGAAGGTTGGGCGCCGGGCTGGCAACTCGACACCGTAAAACTCCACTGCCAATCAATGTGCGGACAAGGTGATCCGCTGTGGCGACCCCTAACTGGGAAAAGCCGAAAGAAGAAGAAGAATATTAGATCTTGTGCTTACATTTAAGGTTACTAATTTTGCCATTACAGAATCATCACTGCAATGCTGTGAAAGCCATTAAAGGGATGAAAATGCATCACTTTCTAAAAGTAAATAACTCAATTCAACTCAACTCCTACTTGGACATAGATCTTTCTACTTCAAGTACTGCAATACCATCCCCCAAAACACTACACTTTTCACACATACACCTATTACAATACCTGCCTACAATATAGGTTGGGGGATTCTTGATTACTTGGACATAGATCTTTCTACTTCAATTATTGCAATACCACCCCCCAAGACACTACACTTTTCACACATACACCTATTACAATACCTGCCTACAATATAGGTTGGGGGATTCTTGATTACTTGGACATAGATCTTTCTACTTCAATTATTGCAATACCACCCCCCAAGACACTACACTTTTCACACATACACCTATTACAATACCTGCCTACAATATAGGTTGGGGGATTCTTGATTTTTTTCCCCATCTTCACTGTCAGATCTCTAAAACACTCTACCACTGATTTGAGTGAACCCTTTCCAAACTGCACTTAAGCATAATACTGCAACAAACTACAATCTTCCCATGGCATAGCACAAATCTGCTGAACCCCTAACCCTCTCTTTTTTACTCAGGGGTGACCCCTTGTTTATCAGCTTATCCTTATGGTTCCAGTTTGAAAAAAAGTATTGCTTCTTTACATTTCTTTTTCTGCTTCCTGCTGCACCATTCTTATTCTACTTTCAGCAGTCATAACACTCCCATGCTATCCAACTTCCTTTGTAGATCAAATTTCTCGCTCCATCCTCTCTCTCTCTCTGGTTTTCCAGGAGTAGTATTCTTCTGACCCTCTTTACCTTTTTCCAGCTTTTTCTTCTTTGTTGCCAATTTGCCCCATGCCTTCCTTTGTCCACAATGTTCTCTCATCCACCTGTCTACTTTGCATTTTGAAATGTATACATCTGAAACTCACAGCATTCAAACTCATAGCAGGGCATCATCAAAATTCATAGCACAGGGTCCAAAATCACAGTGCTCCAAATTTGCTTGTGTTTAAATTCACACCATTGTTGGGCGGGATTCATAGAGTTAAGGCGAACAGAAAGGAATAGAGGAATGCCTAGTGAAAGACCAGCTCTGGTAAAGTTTTTACCGTTTAAAAAGGGATAATTAGTGAGGTACATACCATATTGCATGATAACTATAACAATCAAAGGATGTTAGAAATGCCTGGTAAGAGAGACTGAAAAGGCCATTTACCAAGGAACATTGGAAGGACATCTCTATGGCACTCAAATAAGCAAAAAAGTCCAGATAGTTTAGGACTTCTGCTTGAAAGTGTTTGCATGGGTATTTTAATATCTCAAGCAGACTTCTGAGAATTTTTGCTTGGGTAGGTAGCAAATATTGGAGGGATGACAGAGAGGTAAAATGGGGTCATGCATTTTGGAAGGGAACAATTTGGCAGATTTTAAAAAAATTGTCTACAGTGTACTCAGTCAGAAATACTGGAGGAGTAAATGGATGTAATTAAGTAAATTCTTTTGGGCAGGGATATGGGATCTCATTTGCCTAGATATAGTAAGTTGCCTTACTTAAATGCTATTGGCTGTCAAAAAACAATTACTAGAAAACAGAAATCAGAATTTAAACCAACTGTAATTAAAATAGTGAATACTGTAAAGGATATAAAAGAACCAGAGGAAGGATCTTTACAAATGTGAAGGAGCAAAATGCAAAGTAAAAGGAATTTGTGGGAACAATACATGTAGAATTATGTTCAGGAGAAGTGTGGTTTAATGGAAGGCAGGAATTGAGCAATTTATGTAATGCAATGTAATATAATACTAAAAACAGAAGCATTACTTAATGAAATAAAAATGAAAAATGTTAATATGGTTTGTCTTCTTTTCAATTAATGCATGTGTGCTCAATCTTAAGTGATTACTTAATAAAGATGTTTAAAAATGCGTAAAGACGTTTAAAAATGCGTAAATATGTTCCCCTGGGTGGAAAAACCTGTAAAAATTTGGTGCATACCAATATGGCGGACCACTGTAGCATCCCCACTGTGAGGTCCTCCCTGGTGAGATCCGACCACAAATCCATCTCATTCGAAGTAATTATTACACGTGACCCCCCCCCCCCCCCCAGCAGCAACTAAACTAAAAGACTTCTCCAAAGCAGATTATAACCTTTTACAGGATGGTATAAATAGCTTCACTGCACCTCCTCCCTTAGGAGCAATACACTAGGGCTTTATACAAACACCTGGTATACCTGCATTGACTCGGCCATACATGACAGGACCAAAACAAGCTCCTCAAGGAACAGCAAACCTGCCTGGTGGACAACGGTCATTAACAGGCTTTACAATAAGAGGAAGAAATTGCTGTCTATGAGTAAGAGCCAGTGAGCCCTCCTAAACTGGAAACACTCCCTCCTACGCTTAAACAAGCAAATAAGACTTCTTGTGAAGTCCTCCAAAGGAAACTTAAGAGTCAAAATTAGCTTCCTCAACAAAGGACAACCACAAGACATTCTATAGTTACATCCGTAATCTAAAAGGAAAGTCCCAGATTTGTGCCGAACTGGTAGTTAATGATACCACATATACTGAGCCTGTGGACATAGCTAACCTATTGGCTGACAGGTTCTGTGAAAAGTTCACTCCCCTGTTCCCACCACACATACTCCATGACATCCCTACCACCTGTCCCCTACCTTGTATCCCTGAAGAGCAGGGTTGTAAACTCCTTCTCTAAAGCCAAAAACACAGCATCTATGGAACCTGCTAACATCCCAGGCTGCATCCTACATGGGCTCCAACATGAATTAGCACCACCACTGGGTACTCTTCAATCATAGTCTAAGCACCAGCTTTGTATCAGCAGAATGGAAAATAGACACCGTTATTCCCTTGTACAATATGGTGCTTCCACTGACCTCGGGAACTGTAGACCTATTAGCCTTACTAGCTTTATCTGCAAGGCCATGGAACGAATCATCATGGACCTTATAAACAAACATATAGGTAATCAAACACTTGACCCTACTCAGTTTGGATTTGTCAAAGGGAGATCATGCCTGTCAAACGTGGTGGACTTCTTTGAGACAGTCACCAAAGCCCTGGACAAAGGGAAATCTGTGCATGCAGCCTACCAGGACTTAGCCAAGGCATTTGTCACAATCCCTCACTCAGGCATCATTGATAAACTCACCCAGGCATCAACCCTTATATCGTTACATGGGTTGCTAAGTAGCTCACTGTTAGAAATCATGTAGTCAAAATAGGGGAATCCACCTCCAACAGCAGACCTGTAACTAGTGGTGTTCCACAGGAATCAGTTGTGGGACCTCTACTGTTTGGAATCTATTTGTCCGAAGCAAAAACTAAAGGTCTGTGGCTGACAAAATTTGCTGATGACTGCAAACTGGGAGCAGTCCTAGAATCCCCAAATGATGTCAACATCCTACAAGAGGGTCTTACACAAACAAATGATTGGTGCCAAAGTCATGGCCTTAAACTGAATGCAAAAAATGCATTACTCCTTTTAGTAAAAGTGATGTTCCTGTTAAGGTATCGTTATTGATGAAGTAGTCAAGTACACACTCACTGGTGACAGACCTGGGCACACAGATTGACAGCAACCTTACCTTTGACCACCATGTCTCCACAGTGGTAAGAAGGGCATTCTATATTGCTCATCTCATAAGTAAGGGCACTGCCTCCAGAAAAAAAAAAAAAAGAAGTCATAACCTCCCTGTACTCTTCCCTCATCAGGCCAATAATTGAGTACAGCATCCCTTTTGGCATGTACCTATCCAAAAACCTGCAGCAATTAGAGAAACTACAAAGTTCCTCACAAGGAAAATTCAAGGTCTTTAGCATGTCCTATGGGGATCGTCTGAAATCATTGTCACTTTATTCTGTTTCATACAGACTACTCAGAAGTGAAAGGCAATCTCTGATCCTGCTTTACTGAAAATACATTCTTAATATCCAGTCCACCAAGCATCCAACTGGTGCAGAGTGCTCCCAATCAGTGTCCCCTCAAAAGTCAACCTTTTAACACCCTATCTGGACAAATGTTTTACTTCAGATCTCCATGCTAAAAACCCCTGAAACTGCCCGGCAACATTGCAAATTAACTGTGTCCCCTCAAAAGTCAATCTTTCAATACCCTATCTGGAAAACTGTTTTACTCCGGATCTCCATGCTAAAAACCACTGAAACTGCCCAGCAACATTGCAAACTAAGTGTGTGCCTGTGTTTTAAGACACTGCACTAGCCGTTGTACTTTCTGGCCGCATGCTCACCCTAGAGTTTGCAATAGACATCCTGCTGTTTATCCCTCAGTCCCCCTGCCCATTCAATTATCTTTTTCTCCCGCATATCTTCTGCTTTTCTAATTGCCTACCAATTCCACTCAGCCCCTATTGGCATTTTGCAACTGTCCAACATCCCCTGCAGTTAGATTGTTGCTTTTTCCATAGCCACTAGTGAAGTTTCAGGATTTGGAAAGCTACAAATGTATAGCCATTGCTAGAATTTCTACACTAATTAGCCTGCACGTAATAACATATTGAGACAGTGCTACAAACTCTCATAGTACTAGCAATTACCTCTATAATCTGCATTAGTTTCTGCATCCTTCACATTAAAACCTGTTTTGGTTTATACACCTAACAACTGTACCTTAGCAGTAAAGGTATCATCCTCCAACCAGGTCAGAGAGGCTGATAGTTTCTGTCGGCATGCATTCGAGCTTGGGCTAGTTTAATTAATTCTACTTTCTATGACCCATGCTTGTACCCCCTCCCCCTAGCACCTTACATCCGGTACAAAGTTATATCGGTTACCTGTAACACCAGGCACCATTTCTTAATATCCAGTCCACCGAGCATCCAACTGGTGCAGCGTGCTCCCCATGTAAGTGTACTACTGCTGCTTTTTTATACAACTTGAATGTTAATGCCGGGGAAATGCAATCTCTGATATACTTTACAAGACGTACTTGCTACTATGCAACTTTTCATTCACTGCGCATTTTTATAAGTTAGTAACATTGTGTTAGAATGCTACTTTGTGCACATGTTGCAAGCATGCCGAGTTGTTCTTAGCTGTATTTGTTTGCAGACAGGCCTTGTTCAGAATGTAAAAAAGAAGTTATGTACTCACCATAACGTTCCATCTGAGTAGTTACACTTCATTTGTCTGCAACCTGTGTGGTATACGGATCCATATAGGATCCGAGCCGGCAACTTTTTTTCTAGTATCTGCTCCAAGCTCCGTGCTCCTCCCCCTACCCATAATACACCACCATCTCCTATCTTCTCTCAGATCGAGTTTGCTGCAACTATACATATTAGCAACTCAACTAAATAAACCTAACATGTTAATTCACATCAGGGGGACGGAGGGTGGGAAAATTGCAGAAAAATGAAGTATAGCTACTCAGATGGAACGTTATGGTGAGTACATAACTTCTTTTTCTGAAGTAGTTAACTTCATTTTATCTGCAACCTGTGGGACAGAGTCCCCAGCTACTCAACAAATCCTGGGAGGCCCTCATGGAAGGATATTCCCGAGCACCGCAGAGCCAAAGGATGCTCTCCCTCTGGAAATCAGATCTAATTTGTAATGGGAGATGAAAGTATGAGAATTTGCCCAAGTTGCTGCTGCGCAAAAGTCATCCAAAGGAACCTTAGACCAAAAAGCAGTGGAAGTCGCCATGGATCTGGTAGAATGAGCTTTAATCAAACCAGGAGGCGATAACTCCTTGGCTTCATAAATGTGTAGGATGCAAAGAGTGATCCATCTGGCTAAAGAAACATTGGAAATGGCCTTACCTAAACAAGGTTTGGAAAATGAGACAAATAATTGGTTGGACTTATGGAAGGATTGTGTTCTATGAAGATAGAAACAAAGTTGTCTATGAACATCTAACAAATGAAGTTTGTATTCCCCTTTGTTCTGAAAATTTGGAAAGAAAACAGGTAGATTAATTGTTTAGTTTATATGTGATTGAGATGCCACTTTGGGTAAAAATGAAGGATTCACACAGAGAGAGACCCTGTCTTTATGGAAGACCAAATAAGGAGGCACGGCAGACAAAGCCTGCAGCTCAGAGACCCTCCCAGCCAATGTAATAGCCATTAAGAAGGCTGTCTTCCAAGACAAAAACTTTAGATCCACTGATGCAGCAGGTTCAAAAGGAGGAGATACTAATGACTGGAGAACCAAAGTGAGATCCCAAGAAGGAACCAAATCTTTGATGGGAGGACGCAGAAGAAAGGTGCCTTCTAAAAAGGCTTTGCAAAGCCTAGAGGAGGCGAGTGCAATTTTATTTTCACCTGCATGGAAATTAGAAATGGCTGCCAGCTGTACTTTCACCATAGAGGAGCTAGCTCCTTGCTGAAAAATACTAGTTAAGAATTCCAGCACCACTGGAACAAGGGCTGTAAAAGGATCCAGGTTTCTCTGAGAAGCCAAGATAAAGAAACATGTCTATTTACTGCGATAGACCTTCCTAGTGGAATCTTTAAGAGAATCCACTAGTATGGATTTTACAGAGGATGAAAGACAGGGAGTCCTGGAATCAAGGGAACTGTCCAGATTGGGAGTGTAAGCACCCGAAGGATGAGAGATTAGATCCTGGCAGGGATCCAGAATCCACAGAGGCGCTAGAAGGTGAGACCAAAGGAAGGGGAACCAAACTTGATGAGGCCAGAATGGAGCAATGAAGATCACTATGCACCCCAGTCGACAGGCTTTCTGAAGAAACTTCGGAATGAGTGGCAACGGTGGGTAAGCATACAGTAACCCGGAGGGCCAAGCATGGACTAGAGCGTCTCTGGGGGGCGTCCCCTGGTGGGGGAATCAGAGCGAAGACCTCGCTGCACTTCGCATTGGAAGGAGATGCGAAGAGATCGCAGCAAGGCTGTCCCCATGTAAGGAATATCTCCTCTGCTACTGACCTTTTCAGAGACCACTTGTACGGCATCAGAACAGCCCGACTCAATCTGTCCTCTACAGTTTTGGATCATCCCAGGATGTGCGTTGCAATCAGAAACAGACCGGTGGAAATCGCCCACTCCCACACTCTCATGGCCTTGTGACACAGAGGGTAAGATTTGGTTCCCCCCTGCTTGCTGATATACCAGACAACCGACATGTTGTCTGACTGAATTGCAATCGTACCCAGAGGAAAGACAGTGTGAAAGGCTTCCAACACTAAAAGCACCGCCCTCATCTCTAGAACATTTATGTGCAACTTGGTCTGTCTGGGATCATGTGCCTTGGACTGTCCTTCCCAAACACCCCAATTTGGGTGGCGTCCGTGGTCACTGTGACTTGGGCTGGAGATGACACAAAAGGGCATCCCGCTGCCACCTCCAGTGAAAGGAGCCACCAAAGGAGAGACGTCCTGCAGGTGTGACCGATCCTTATCGGAAAATCCATGGGCAGATCTAGCCAAGACCATTGGACAGCTAGAGTCCATTGAAGAACTCACATATGGAGACGTGCGCAGGGGAGAATAGAAATCGAGGCAGCCATGGAGCCCAGGGCCTGAAGCACATCGCTCACCTTTGGAAATTTGAGGTTTACAATTAGAGCTATGTGGCACCTGAGGTGTGAGATCCTGTCTGGTGTTAAGAAAACTTTTAGCTGCGAAGTATCTAGCCATGCCCCGATGAAGTCTAGAACTTGTACTGGTTGCAAAAGGGATTTGTGAACGCTGACTGTAATATCCCCAGCTGATCTGCCAAGAGAAGAAAGTAATCTCGGACCAGACACAGAAGACGCTTGGTGGACGCAGTGAAGAGCCAGTCGTCCAGGTAAGGAAACACCTGAATTCCCTGAAGCCTCAGGTGATCTGCTACTACTGCCATTACCTTGGTGAACACCCTGGGGACTGTGGTGAGACCAAAGGGTAGAGCTCTGAACTGGAAGTGACTGGCTCCCAGCTGGAAGAGAAGGAGCCTCCTGGAGCTTCTGTGGACCTTGATATGGTAGTAAGCATCCTGGAAGTCTAACGAGCGCATCCAGTCGCATTCTCGGAGATAAGGTAGAATGTAGGGTGACCATCCAGAACTTTTGTTTGGTGACGGACAGGTTCAAGGTTGACAGGTCCCAAAATGGGCCTGAGGTCTCCAGTCTTTTTTGGCACTAAAAAGAACCTGGAGTAAACCCCTAATCTGGACTGTCGAGGGGGACCGGTTCGATGGCTCATTTGTGAAGCAGCTTTGAAACCTCTCGAGCTGTGGCCTCCCTGTGAGAGGGTGGGACATCCAGGTGGCGTCTTGTAGTACTTGGTGGGGCAACAAATGGGATAGTGTAGCCTCTGGATATTATTTGTACCACCCAACAATCTGCAGTTATGGACTCCCATGCCGCTGGGTGCAATCATAATCTCCCTCAGACTGCCTCCAGAGTAGAACAGTCGGGCAACCCCTTAGGGTTGCTGAGTGGGCCTGTCAGAAAAAGGTTCCCTAGACCCAAAGTTCCTGGGAACCCCTCTACCTCTGGGTCAGCGTCGATCCTGCCCCCCTCCACCTCTGGGGGAAGAGCTGTCCTGAAACTCCCGGGAAACTGTGATTTCCGGAACCACGTCTTCTTTTGCCCACTTTGGTTATTAGAAAAAGACCGCTGAGGGTTACAGAAGCGGATCCCAATGGCAGACAAAGTCTTCCCATCTTTTTCGCTCTGGACAAGAGTGTCACGTACTGTCTTCTCGAAAAGGGAGGAACCGTCATAGGGAGCATTAGTAAATGACGCCTTGAAAGGGTCCGCAAACTGACACAACCTGAGCCAGGCATGACGCCTCATGGGTATGCCTGTCCCAGCCACCCTAGCTGCTCCTTCCGTGGCGTGGGAAAGGAGATGCATGGACATGTTTGATACAGACTTCAGAGTTGACATTTATGCGGAGAACAGCTGTTTGTCCTGCTGCGATAAAGACTCTGGGGGAGACTCAGCAAATTCCGAGACAAGGTCTCGCTACAGCCATATTACATGTGCCAAATAGTTCAGTGCACGGATGAAAAAGGTCATTGATGAGTAAACTTGCTTCTCAAACCTATCAACTGACCTGGACTCCTTGACCGGAGGGTAGACTGAGAAACTCTCTTGCGCCAGTTCCTCTTTGGTGGCTGCTGTGACCACCATAGCATCACGTGGGCTCCTTTAGACCAAGGTTGTCTATCCGTGGGAGGTCAGGTCGTTTAGGGATGGGCTCTATGGTGTCAGACTCCTTCCATGCCCATGTGGTTGATCAGGTCCACTAAGAGGTCCACTGGTGGGGACACCCAGGAAGTAGATGGGCCCGTGCCAAAGGCCTCCAGGAACACGGACTCATCCGTAGAAAGTTTTGGGGGTGACCAACCTCCGAGCTCCATGATGTCTCTGAAGGAGACATCTTCGGGAGGTGACCTGGGGGAACCTTCTCCTTCATCTAAATCCATGTCCGTAGTGAGGGACTCGGGGGAGTCCAAGTGCCTCATTTTGTACTTACGCTTACAGGGGCCCTCTTCAGTGGGACTCTCTGAAGAGGACTCGTGAGCAGTGAGGGGTTCCTCGAGGAGAATAGCCTGGGGCTCCTCCGGCACGGGCTGTCCCTGAGACAGGATGAAGGGAGTCGTCACCAAATCCAGTGGGGTCTGGATGGAATCCGAGGAGGTGGGCTGGGGTCTCAATCCCTGGGAGAGAACCCTCTCCACCACTTCGAAGGCGAGTGTACCTCCTTGGCACCCAGCAAGGAAGAAGCTCTCCCTGGGTCCAAAGCGGGGATCGGAGCCGAAGTGAGGGCAGTCTGAGGTCCAAGGGAATGGTTCGGATCCGAAAAGGTCGGAGCCGAAGATGGATCCATTTCCTTGGGTCCGACTCCCTGTCCACGGCTCCGAAAGTTGCTCGGATCCAAACTGGCCGGATCTGAGGAACTCAAGGTAACGGCCAGAGTCGAGGTTGGAGGAACTGTTGGCGCCGAGCTACCAGCTCCAAAGAGTCTCGGATCCAAGAACCCCAAAGCAGCCGCACGGATCGGGGAAGGAGAGATGGGGTGGAAAAAAGGCATGGAGGTCCACCCTCCAGAGAGAGAGGGGCCTGGCAAGACTCCCATCTGAATTTGGGTCTGGATGAATCTCCTCATCATCCTGTCCATGTCTAAGTCCGACAGGCTCAGAGTCGATCGCGAAGAGGCAAACGACTCTGATCTGGCTGGTCTGCGCAGTAAGGGTGAGAAAGGCCTCAGATCAGAAGACTCCAATGGCTCTGGTGAAAAACGGGGTAAGCGGAGCCTGGGAGAAGCTGGCCTCAAGGTCTTGGATGGTGGAGAAGGGAAGAATTCCCTGTCCGGAGACCTCTTGCAGGGCCTATCCCTCTTCCTTTCTTTATCCTCTTTGCGCTTTTCTTTGTCTTTTTCTTTTTCTCTCTCTCTTAGCTTTATCTTTGTCTCCCACAATGCCAGAACAAGCGGGAGTTTGAGTCCCTGTCTGCGTGGGTGGTTGGGCGGGAGTACCCGAGACCGAGGCCGTGGTAGAATCCAGCATAGAGGCAAGGAGAAGACCCTTGGCAACTGACTTGGCCTTCCTGTCCCTGAGGGCCCTCGGGTTAAAGCCTGCACAGATAGAACACTGTGTTGATAAATGGGGCACTCCCAAACATATTACACACAGTGTGTGACCATCAGCCGGTGACAGCTTATGGCCACACTCTGTGCATTTTTTGAAAACTGAATTGGGCTGATCAGTCATAGTCTCACACTAATAGCCACTCCATAAAGATAACACACACACACTGAAGGGAAGTGGGCCTAGAACTACTTTAATAATAAAAAACAAAACATTTTTTTTGGCTATATCGACGAACAGCGTACACTAAAGGGGGGAGGAAGGGAAAACTAACTACCACTTGCACAAAAAAGGGCAAATTTAACTACTTACTTATCCCTGAAGCTCAGAGCAAAGGAGATCACGATGCTTACTATGGCGCGGCAATCGAGATCTGAGGGAAGATAGGAGATGGTGATGTATTATGGATAGGGGGAGGAACTCGGAGCTTGGAGCAGATGCTAGAAAAAAAGTTGCCGGCTCGAATCTGATACAGATCCGTATACCCCACAGATTGCAGATAAAATGAAGTTAACTACTTCAGATCTGCTATTTTACAACTGTTTTAACTCTTGACCTGCTGACGTTAGCGTTCATATGTACAGTTTCTAGTGTTAATATTCTGAATTACTGTTAGTCCACTGTACAGTATGGTAATTACCTGCGCGGTCTCCTTTAAATGCATGCCTAGCTAGATGAATGATTGCTACAAGGTTCAGTACAGTAAAAGATCAGATAATTTTGCTTTTATGCTGTAAATAAACTGTGAGTCTGTTAACCAATTGTATGTTTTTTAATACTGCATTCCTAGCCATTTGACTGAGTTTAGGCAGATAAGGATATGTGAAATTTGAGTAGATAATATCCTAGCTGTGACCTATTTTACCCTCACTCTTGTCCTCACCCTACGAAATTCTCAATCTATCCTAACTGCCCTATGTGACTGTTTTTTTTTTTTTTTTTTTTACTTTTTTTCAGCTGTGTCCCCCTCAAAAGTCAACCTTTCAACACCCTATCTGGACAACTGTTTTACTCTGGATCTCTGTGCTAAAAACCCTTGAAACTGCCTGGTGACATTGCAAACTAAGTATGTGCCTGTGTTTTAAGACCTTGCACTAGCAGTTGTACTTTATTGTTAACTCTAGGGTGAGCACACTGCCAGAGACGCCCTGCTGTTTATCCCTCAGTCCCCCTGCTCATTCAATTATTTTTTCTCCCACATACAGTGGATATACACACCCCTGTTAAAATGCCAGGTTTTTGTGATATAAAAAATGAAACCATAATGAATCATTTCAATACTTTTCCCATCTTTAATGTGACCTATAATCAGTACAATTCAATTGAAAAACAAATCTGTTAGGAAAAAAATATAAAAAATAAAAAACATACAATAAAGCTGGTTGCACAGTTGTGCACACCTTTAAACTAATACTTTGTTGAAACACCTTTTGATTAAATTACAGCATTCAATCTTCTTGGGTACACACCTGGCATCAATTAAAGAGACTCTGATTAACCCCAAATAAAGTTCAGCTGTCCTATTAGAATTTTCCTGACATTTACTCAGTTGCCTGCTACAGCAAAAGCCATGGTTCGCAGAGAGCTTACAAAGCATTAAAGGGATCTCATTGTTGAAAGGTATCACTCAGAACAGTACAAAAAAAATTCACCAGCATTGGCTATATCATGGAACACAGTGAAGACAGTCATCAAAAAGTGGAGAAAATATGGGACAACAGTGATGTTGCAAAGAACTGGACGTCCCTCCAAAATTGATGAAAAGATCAGATGAAAACTGGTCAGAGAGGCTGCCAAGAGACCTACAGCAACACTGAAGGAGCTGTAGGAATTTCTGGCAAGTACTGGTTCTGTACTACGTGACAACGATCTCCCATATTCTCCACAGGTCTGGGCTATGGGGTAGGGTTGCAAGACAGAAGCCTTTTCTTACACAGAAAAACATCCAGGCCTGGCTAGAATTTGCAAAACAATACATCAAGTCTCCCAAAAGCATGTGGGAAATGTGTTATGGTCTGATGAGACCAAGGTTGAACTTGCCACAATTCCAAAAGGTACATTTGGTGCAAAAACAACACCATCCCCACGGTGAAGCATGGTGGTGGCAGTATCATGCATTGGGGTTGCTTTTCTTCAGCTGGGGCTTTCATCAAGGTGGGGGGAATTATGAACAGTTCCAAATACCGGTCACTTTTGGCCAAAAACCTTCAGGCATCTGCTAGAAAGCTGAAGATGAAGAGGAATTTCACCTTTCAACACAACGACACCAAGCATACATCCAAATCAACAAAAGAATGGCTTCACCAGAAGAAAATTAAAATTTTGGAATGGCCTAGCCAGAGCCCAGACCTAAATCCAATAGAAAATCTATGGGGTGACCTGAAGAGGGCCGTGCACAAGAGATGCCTTAGCAATCTGACAGATTTGGGCACTTTTGCAAGGAAGAGTGGACAAATATTGCCAAGTCAAGATCTGCCATGCTGATAGACTTCTACCCAAGAAGACTGAATGCTGTAATTAAATCAAAAGGTGGTTCAACAAAGTATAAGTTTAAGCGTGTCTGCACTTATGCAACCAGCTTATTGTAAGTTTTTTATGTTTTTTATATTTCCCCCTAACTGTTTTGCTTGTTTTTCAATTGAACTGTACAGGTTATAGGTCACATTAAAGGTGGGTAAAGTTTTGAAATGGTTTATTGTGGTCTTTTTTTTATATCACAAAAACCTTGCATTTTAACAGGGGCGTCTAAACTTTTTATATCCACTGCATCTCCCGCTTTTCTAGTTGCCGACTAATTCCACTCAGCCCCTATCAGCATTTTGCAACTGTCCAACATCCACTGTGGTTAGAGTGTTGCTTTTTGCATAGCCGCTAATGAAGTTTCAGATTTGGAAAGCTACAAATGTATAGGCATTATTAGAATTTCTATACCAATTAGCCTGCGCCTAATAACATATTGACACAGTGCTACAAACTCTTGCAGTACTAGCAATTGCCTCTATAATCTGCATTAGTTTCTGCGCTCTTCACGTTAAAGCCTGCTTTGGTTTATGCACCTAACAACTGTACCATAGCAGTAAAGGTATCATTCTCCCACCAGGTTATAGTTATAACAGCTTATAGTTTCTGTTGGCATGCATTCTAGCTGTGGCTAGCCCCACTTCATTCAGCCTCGCTGCACTTGGGCTCTCTTCCCTCCCCTATCCTGCCACAATTCCCACCCACCCCTCTTTCATTAGGTTTATACTTAACCTAACCACACCCCTTCTACTTCCAGCCAATCCTCCACCTCCCTCAATCTCCTCCCCCACCCCTGCAACTCCACACCACACCTTTTCAACCATCCACTATGTCTCAACTCATCTCCTTGCTAACCAATACTTTGTACTTCACCTTCTATACCTCTTGCTTAGCTCCATTACCCTCCAGTCATGCAACATCAATCACCTACACTCACCTACTCTCCATCTATCCTCCACTAACAGTCACACCCATGCATATGCTGACATTAGCTCACAGCTCTACAAAATAACTGCCATTCTCCTCCTACCTTTCAAACGTTTGCCCACATACTGTACTTATACTTCAACTCTCAGACATGCAAAACTTACCAATACAATCAAACAACTCACTCTATACAACATAACATAAATTAAACTCCAGGCTGACATCCACCCCAACCCCAGGGCCACATACCCAGACCTGTCCTTGCCAAACCATTTCCCCTCCCAACCCTACACCAACCTCTAGCCAACATACTATCAACCACCCCGCCCCACTTCCTAAAACCAACACTGAACTAGTTTTTATAAACTTTAACCTCCATAGTATCATAAATATGTATAATAAATATTGCTGACTTCCATGCAACCCTTTGCACCTACCTACCAGACACAGCAGCAATAACAGAAACCTGGTTAAAGCCCCACATTAAAATCAAAGAAATTATTACAACATAATTAGACTAGACAGACCAAACAAAAGGGGCAGTGGTGTCGCCATTATGTACAAAGACACACTCAAACTTGAACTACTGGACTATGTCCCTCCTGACCTACCCAACTCCAAAATCCTATTATTCAGTTAATTACTGTACTGAGTTTTGCTTTGTACATTGTTTAATCAATATGTGTTGTGTTCAACTTGATTGTTCAATAGTGTCTATTTGGACATATGGAGCTTTTCTCTCCATGCCTCTGCTGAAAATGGGCCTCGTGCCCAGTCAGACATTACCCAATAAACAAATGAAATAAATAAATATCACATTAATAAAACCTGGTAGAGGAGCAGATTTGACTCCCAGAGGTTACCACACCTTTACCTGACATGAAGTGGGAGTGTGTTCCAAAGTACCTCTTTGCCCCTCTTCAAATGCAATCTAGATGGTTGAATGGGTGACTGTAAATTCACCCTGGGAGGTTCCACCTGTGTCCCTTTTGGACAGGGGCAATAGGTGCTGATTGTGGAAATAAGGGTAAGAACTTGACTATGCTTGTAAGGGCCCTAGGGCCATTAGTCTAGTAACTTCATATGATCCCATGATCCTTTGTAACCTTAATGTACTGTGACACGTTACACATGAACACTTCCATACAGCACAGTACAGCCCAGTAGCCACTCCTGCAATCACTAACCATCACCACAAATTTGTGACACACGTGACTGTGTGTGTGTGTGTACGCACACATAGGGCCACACTGAACATGTTTTGTAAACTTTATCTATTTGAAAGACATGTCCAGATTTTACTAAACATGCATCAAAATAAAAGCACTTATTCAAACTATAACCTGCTACAAACCCACATATCATTAAACTTAACTTTATCATAACAATATTGGAAAGTAAGCAGACAAAACGTTCAAATGTACTCAAAAATATGTAACTACAGTTTTAAAAAAAATGTAACTTCCATTAGTCATATGCTAGCCTGGAGACATTACTTGATCTTTGATGGACGGCTGCACCACTGTAGTGCACTGCTTGGAAACCAGCTGCATATGGCTCCATGATTCAGCAATAGGCAAGGTGAACATGCAAATTCAAGCAATAATAGCAGCAAAAAAAAAAGTAAAGGCCTAAAGTGTAAGAAAGCAGCAATGCTACCAGCTGAAAGAGCATCACTGTATCAGGGCAGGCAGAGCTTATGCAGCTGCAGGATACATTTCTGAGATCTGACCTAATCCTTTACTGAGGGACCTGCCACAGATCATTTCAGCTTGACAGGCAGCTTTTCCTGTAGTCTAGGCTACAGCATGTTTTTGCAGTTATCTGTAGTGGTAAATGGAGTGGAGTAAGTATGCATTCCATGTGCTTGCTAACTCGTTTGTCACCTTGCTTGGTTCAAGTCTTGATTCTCACTTGTCGATCTACCAGCATCTCTTACCAGTCCATTTTGACCCTGACAAGCTAGGACGTCTATCTATAATGGAGACCATGAAAGAATATAAATCAGAGCAGTCTAAGGTCAGTTTAGGAGCAGTAGAACAGGCAGTCTGGGACCCTAAAATCAAACAACTCTGTCAAATGCAGAGCAGCTGAGATGTATGTCTGTATATCATCAGATGAGGTATATAAATATTGTGACGTTGCCTAATTGGTTACAAAATATACAGTTCATATCACTTGTAATGATCAAGCATCCAGTGCTTATACAGCATACTTGTACGATATACTCAAAAATAAAATCTGCCCTATGATTGACTGCACTTTCTTCACCATACATCTCCAAAAAACATTTCTTAAAATTTACCAATTCATTATCCATGATTATGGAGTCTCATTAAGAGCCACTTTCTGAGATCCCCTATGTTTACAAAATGTACAGGAGACTAATACCTAACACAGTTTAAATAGGCACAAGCAATACTAAAAATTTCACAAGTTTTGTTGGAACTCTGACATTTACAGTGAGTACTGCTGTTGTTACCATTTTAATGGAGAATGTGCATTTGATATAAGTGGGCTGTGGCTTCTTTGATTAGGTTGGAGGGTTTTACTGTGAGGAAGGTGGAGATGCCAGCATTTTCTGTTGTTGGAACTACAGCTGTGTTTTGATTTTAGTACCTTATGCAGCACAATGTAGTAAATCTGCGAGAAGGGAAAATTTTTTGTTGGTGGCGGTCTTTGCTCTTTTCCCATGGTTGTACAACGGTGGATGAAAAATCTTCATTTATGAGATTTTTTTTCACTGACTGTTTTTTTCTTGTACTTAATTGTTTTAATGCATTTGTTTCAATGATAGCGGTTTTAATGGTCTATACTTTGTATGACACTGAATCCTATTATCTTAGCAAGTAAAGATATATCTGCCTGACACTAACAAATATTAACTAGTTAAATGTTAAAGACTGAGCAATTTAAGTGTTATTACAGTTAAAAAGTACAGTTTTGTACCTACCATAAATGTAGATGTTCGAAGATCCACATTGCTGCAGTCCTTACATATGGGTATTCCGCTGTCCTCGGTCGGCCCGAATACCAAAGTATTAGGCTGACGTCGGTCATGGGCGCTCAGATCTGACATCAGAGCATCAGGGTATAAAAGCGCATGACCGACGTCATATCCTCAGTCTTTTCTTGCCCCAGATGTCAGAAGGCCCTAAAAAGAAAGGCCACAGCCCAAAAACAGGATACCTCCCAAAAACATGCCCAACAACAACCATCACCCAAACCATATAACCATGCCAAACTACAGAGGGAAGGAGGGAGGAAATTGGACTGCAGCAATGTGGATCTTGAACATCTACATTTATGGTAGGTACAAAACTGTACTATGTTCTTCATCTCACATTGCTGCAGTCCTTACATATGGGTAGAATCCCAAAGCAGAGGTAAAGGGAGGATGGCAAAATCATAAAGCATTAGGGGCTGCTAAAATGCCCTGTAATATTGCAGTGGCAAATCCAGCCCTAGACTTAGAATAAAGAGGAAGGTGGTAATGCTTGGAAAAGTATGTACTGAACTCCAAGTGGCTGCTTCCAAAATATCTTTTGTAGCTACCCCCCTTAGAAAGGCAGTAGAAGTGGCAGTAGCTCTAGTGGAATGAGGTCTGATTCCAGCCGGAATCTCCTTGCCATGATGGGAATAACAGAAAGAAATACAAAACCCAATCCATTTAGAAATAGTTTGTTTTGAAACAGGTTTTCCCTGAGAACCCAAAGCAAAAGAAACAAACAACTGCTGAGACTGCCTGAACCCCTTGGTTCTGCTCAAATAATAACGTAACTGCCTGTGAATATCCAAAGTATGCAAAATCTTCTCCCCTTTATTTTGGGGGTTTGCATAAAAAGTAGGCAAATGAATAGTTTGGTTCAAGGCCACACTAGAAACCACTTTAGGCATAAAGGAAGGATTAGTACGCAAAGATACCCTATCCTTATGAAAAATCAGGAAAGATTCCACTTCCATAAGGGCCTGTAATTCAGAAACCCTTCTTGCAGAGGTAATGGCCAACAAAAAAGCAGTCTTCCATGATAAATACTTTAACTCGGCAGTAGCTGCAGGCTCAAAAGGTTGTAGAGCAAGCTTTTCCAACACAAAATTGAGATCCCAAGCAGGAGTAAGAGCTCTACGTGGGGGTCTTATTGTTCTTTGCCCCTCTAAGAAATTGCTTAAACAAAGGATGGGAAAATAAAGGAGGGTCACAGTCATAGTGAGCAGAAATGGCTGCAGCATGAACCTTTATCGAGGAGAAAGACAAACCCTTGTCCAATAACTCAGTAAGATATTGAAGAGAAACACTTAAATCAGGCTTGGAAACATCAAAGTCCTTCGCTTTGCTCCAAAGAAAAAATCTCCTCCATTTATCAGCGTAAACTTTCCTTGTACTAGGCCTTCTGGCCTCCAAAATAACATCCAAAACTTATTGTGGAAGCGGAGACCCTCCAGGGTCTAAAACAGAATATGCCAGGCTGTGAGATGCAGAGACTGAATCTTGACATTGAGGAAGTGACTGCCCTCCTGAGACAAAAGATGCGGAATCAAAGGCAGAGGCCATGGAGGCTCCCGTACCAAACTCCTCAGTAGTGGGTACCAGTGCTGTCGAGGCCAATCCGGCGCTATCAGAATCATGGATGGCTTGTCTATTCTGGCCTTCAGGAGTACCTTGGGAATGAGAGGCAGAGGTGGAAAGGCACAGACATGAAGATTGCTCCAACTGAATGATAGAGCATCCACCTTCCAAGCTGTGGGATGAAACATTTTTGTGCAAAACTTTGGCAACTGGTAATTTAGTGGAGAAGCGAACAGATCTATGTCTGGAGTCCCCCATAACACTGTCAACCTTTGAAACACATGAGGATCCAGTTTCCACTCGTGAGGATCCACAATTTGTCTGCTCAACACATCCGCTAAGGAGTTCTGTGCTCCTGGTAGAAACCTTGCCTGAAGATTGAGGTGTAAACTGAGAGCAGTCTCCCACAAAATCATCGCTTGCCTGCAAAGAGGGTACGAATGGGTTCCCCTTGCTTGTTGATGTACCACATGACAGTAGTGTTGTCTGTTTGAATCAACACCTGTCCTGGGTGAAGTAAATCCTTGAAAGCCATCAATGCAAATTGGACTGCTAACATCTCCTTCAAGTTGATATGCAAATGTTGAAGTCTGACAGGCCACGTGTCTTGCACCCATTTTCCATTGAGGTGTGCTCCCCAAGCCTTGTCCGAGGCATCTGTCGTTAGAATCTGACTCGCCTCTGGTCGGGTCACAGAGAGTCCCTTGTTTAGGTGACATTCCTGAGCCCACCACAAAAATTCTTTCTGAATGCAAGGTATTATCTGAATGACAGTGTCTAGATCTTGGCAGTGTTGTGTCCATATATTTTTGAGATACCATTGAAGCTTCCTCATATGCAGTTTGGCATTGGGAAGCACCAGAATACAAGATGCCATGAACCCCAAGGCTTGAAGGACTGTCCTTGCAGTCAGCCTGGACTGTAGAGACATTTGATGGAAATAAAGAGAAAGGCTTCTTTGTTTGTCCGGGGTCAAAAAGGCCATCTGGGAAGCTGAATTCAGTCTCACACCCAGAAAGCACCTGTCCTGAGAGGGTACTAGACTGGACTTTGTTTCGTTCACAGAATACCCTAGGCATCTTAACACTACCATCACATACTGTAGATGATGCAGAAGTTCGTCTTTGTGTTGTGCAATAATCAGGCAATCGTCCAAATAAGGATAAATCTGTATTCCTCTTAACCTGAAAAAGGCTATCACTGGAGCCAGAACCTTTGTGAACACTCTGGGCGCAGTAGATAAGCCAAAGGGCAATGCAGAGAACTGATAATGTAAATTTCCAGCCCGAAAACGCAGGTACCTCCTGCAACTGGGCCTGATAGGAACATGAAGATAAGCCTCTTTGAGATCCAGAGTTACCATCCAGTGATCTTTTCCCAACAGAGGTAAAAGCTGTTGTAACGTCAGCATTTTGAACTTTGGAATGTCCAGATAAGTGTTGAGGATGGATAAATCCAAAATTGGTCTCCACATGTTTCCTTTCTTTGGTACTAGAAACAGGCGAGAATAAAATCCTAGTCCCACTTCTGACAGAGGAACTGGCTGTATAGCTCCTATTTGAAGAAGTAAAGAAATCTGCTTGTGAGCCTCTATCCTTTGCCGAGGAGGAACGTCTGGCATGCCTTTGAAAGGAGGCAATGTATGGAAATAGAACTTGTAGCCTCGGTTTATAATGTCCAATACCCATTTGTCCTGGGTGACTAAAAGCCAGTTTTGCTTGAAGAGTGCTAACTTTCCTCCCAAAGGAGCTGCCAGGGAAGAAGAATCTGGCAGCTGAAAATGCAGGTCATTGGGCCTGTTTACGAAAGGACTGGCCCCTGCCCTCACCTGCAGATTGTGCAGGTGAACTCCAAGTTCTAGGCCTGAATGTACTTTGAGCTCTGCCCCTGCCATGCCTAGATCTACCCCTAGACTGAGAATCAGAAGAAGGGTAGGTCCACCCCTTAGTAGGCCAATTTCTACTAAACTTTGGAGGTTGCACCTGCAAAAATCTTTAACAGTCTGCATGGACTTAGCCTTGTCTTCCATTTTCTTCAAAACCGACTCCACAGGGGGACCAAACAAAACTTCAGACTGTAAAGGGGCATCCAGAATTCTAGTTTTAACATGCTCGGACAAATTCTGATCCTTAAGCCAGGCGTGCCTACGAAGAACTGAACCAGTAGCCGCCACCCTAGAAGAGGCCTGTACAGCATCAAAACCACACTGCAAAGAATGCTTACCCACCTGTTCAGAGACATGTACTAAATCCTGCAATTCTTTACACTCTATGCCCTCTGCCAAAGCATCCACTTTAGATTTTAGCTGAGAAAGGAGGAATTTCTGATATTTCAACATATGAAACTGGCAATTTAAAGCCCTCATTGCTAAAGTAGAAGAGGTATACACCTTCTTACCCCATCTATCCAAAGCTCTAGCTTCCTTATCTAGAGGAACCGGATTCTTTACAACAGAAGCTCTAACACCCTTAGGCCCCTGACTAATAGTTTCTGGGTCCGCCCTAGGACTCTTATACAGATATTTATGAGCCTCAGGCACCCTGTAATACCTGTCCGGTTTAACTGGCGCAGGAGGCAAAGAATCTGGATTAAGGGAAGCCTCCGAGAAAACATCTTGAACAACATCCAAAACAGGAGGTATAGCCAAGGGTCTATGCTGTGGTAAAACAAGAATTCCTAAGCCTCTTCCGTGAATCAGAGAAATCCTGTCCTTCCCACTTAAAATGCTCCCTCATGGAATGCAGAGTTTCTGAAAATGAAAAATCCTCTGGAGGAGAAGCAGAAGGAGTGGAATCCTCTGCATCAGAATCCGAATAAGGGGGAAAAACTTGAATATCTTCAGCAGAAGAGTCTGAGTCATCTGAGGCCTGATCCAAACTTTCCAACTCTGGCTCCACCCTGGGCCTCTTATCAGGAGGGGGCATAGAACCTCTAATTAAAGTAATCAAATCTTCTGCCATTTTAAGCATGTGCTTTTAGGCACAGACCCTGAAGTACCTGGAGGGACACCAGAGGAAGGCAAAACAGACCTGCCCTTAGAAGAAGCCTTAGAAATAGTAGCAGAAGGCCTAACCACCTTAGGCATAGAAGGGAGAACAGTAACCTGAGAGGCCCCTTCAGCTTGACCTGACTCCTGTGAGGCCACATCCTGCAAAATCAAAGTTTCCCCCTGAGACTCAACAGAAACTTCAGCCGGATCCACCTGCTCCACTGTAGTTTCTGCAGGACCGGCGTCCGAAACGGACGAATCAACCTGTCTAGGTTTCAAGGATTTGTCTTTGCGCTTCTTCGTGGAAGCGGGCGGAGGATCCGACGGCATATTATAATTACACCGCTTACCAAAGACTAACCTAGCACAATCTAACCTTCTTTTTATAGTGCGCTTATTAAACCTAGCACAAAACCGACACTCGACTACGTCGTGGTCCGGTCCCAAACAAGGAATGCAAAGAGAGTGATAATCCCTATGCGGTATCCGTTTCCCACAAGAAATACAATTATTCACTTTTTCTGACATCCGGAATTAACTGAGGCAAGAAAAAACAAAAATATTCCCCAACGGGGTACTTAGCCCAACTTGGTTTCGGTCTGAAACTCAGAATACGAAAATTTCAGAACGCCGAACGGCACTTGCAACGCTGCTTCTGCATCGGACCATGCGGCAAAAAAGACTGAGGATATGACGTCGGTCATGCGCTTTTATACCCTGACGCTCTGATGTCAGATCTGAGCGCCCATGACCGACGTCAGCCTAATACTTTGGTATTCGGGCCGACCGAGGACAGCGGACTACCAATATTTAAGGACTGCAGCAATGTGAGATGAAGAACATCTACTCATGCAAACAAATCACTGTCCTTGTTGGGCATGCAACTTTAGAATATAATCTTATCTTTGCATGCAAAATTCAGATTCTTACAGGTGGATAAAGTCAATGTACATAGACACAGACACACACACACATTCTAAAGCATCTATACATCTCAGTCTGGAACTTACTCCCACCCCTGCTCAAACATCACACTTCTCTTTCCCTTCAAGTTCCAGCTAAATCACTGCTTAGTAGACTATCTCTCTCATTGCCAAGGAAGCTCTCTTCTTTTACACTATGCTACCATGTTTGTTAACTTTGTTAAATACTGGAAGTGTGTGTGTGTAAAGATGCATACATATGATGCACACACAGACGCATAACGCACATGTGTATTTTATATGCTGATATATGTGTTTGTGTGTGTAACTATATTATTTTCAATAACCTTTTTATTCTGTTGGTCAAAAATCTTCAGCATTACATACATTATGAAACATGCAAGTTAACATATTGATGTGAGAAGGCAAACTGTCAGTTATTTTTTGATTTTCTTACATAAATACTACTGTCCCTCATATAATTGTAATACACCCCTTCTGTACATTACTTTTGCAATGTATTGGCATAGGCTTAGGTAATTGCTGAAAGGGAACCTTAACCTGGTGAACCTAATGAGTTAGTGAATAAATACATACATAGTGTGAACTCTCACATAAATGTATCCATATTTAAGTTTATTGTTTTTCCCTGTATATAATGTTGAATATTTTTCTCAGCAGTTTTTAAATGCCATCTTTCCTACATGTATTTGAAGTTTTAACTCCTAGACTTCCACTGTAAATAGGTTACACCATGTTAGAATTTTTCACTAAAAGAGATAATGTATTGTGGTGCTTTCATCTCCAACCAGCCTAGAAAATGCCAGGGGATAACCCAGGGTCCAGGGGAAAGCCTTCTAAATTTTGTTTTTTTGCATTACTGGGACAGTGACCATAAGGGTTTATGGCTTTCCCTTTTACAGGGACAGTGACCATAAGGGTTTATGGCTTTCCCTTTCACATGTACATCAATATCACTCCAAATCTAATTCTACTGTACTCCTGGTATGTGCCATCTCTAAAACTGAACTGCTGCATTGCTGAAATCGTAAGATGGCTTTCAATAACTGACCTGAGTGTAAGCCCAGTAAAAACACAGGTTTTAACAAAATCACTACTTCTCCTGACCAGGGTTAGTAGCCCCCCCCCCCCCCCCCCGTGGTTAACTTATCAACCCCATTTTTCCTATTTTGCACATTGGGTTAGTGTTGACCATCACCTACAGCTAATGTTCACACTGCTGGGCAGCTAATTCTGCAACAACCATTGTTCTAGTACAAACACACAAAATTTAGAATGTCCAATCCACCAACTGGATGGCTTTAGAATTTGGGAGGAAACTGGAGCACCTGGAGAGGACATGGAATCACTAGGCAGCAGGCACCCCAAACACTATCCTGGATAAGGCAGAGGAGACAGTGATGTACCACGTGAAGAAAGTAAGGGTGAGGAGAGTAAGTTTTCACTTCAGGCCACTAAATAATAAAATCTGTCCCCTTACAAGTCAAAATCCTTACTCCTCTATGACATATGGCATGAAACATTGGTGACAATTCTCCTAGAATATTGTGACATATACTTTGAGATGAGTGGAGAACAACTGTTAGCTGTAACATGTACAGAAATCAATAGCCTACTCTTTTGTGAGCGGAATTCTCACAGACATCACCTGCGTTTCTGAGTCTATACTGACTTCTCATTTTATGCAGGATTCAGTTTGAAAATCTATGTCTTTTTCTACAGAGCACTACATTCCTTAAATAGCTCAGCTGGTACAGTGCAGGACTGTGGTAATTTCCAAAGTCACCCTTAGGTTGCCGATTCATTTTTGGTTTGAAGGAGTATGTCTTGGTTGGGGTTGGTATAATGGTTAAGGTTTTTGACTCACAGACACAACGTTCAGTGTTTAATTCTCACCTTTGGGAGGGAATTGGCTAGGCTTAGAATGTCCCATTAAGGCAGCTAGCCTGGTAATTAACTATGAACCTATATGGATTAGGCCCAGAGCACATGAACCCCTATGTAAGCCCCAAAAGCTGGAGATATTTACGTGATTTCTGTCCTGTGGAACGGTACAACTGCCACCTTTACAATTTCATCTCAGTTATCCTCTGAATATTAGAACTATATCCAATACAAACACCTTCAAAAAACCTTTAAAGGAAACACTATTAAACCCCTGGATCTGCTCTTGCCAAAGCACAACCTAACTCTCTCCCTACTCTTTACCTCACTATTCTAACAGCCTTTCTATTTTGCTCTCTCAACTCTCCCTTACTTTCTACCGTTTAATCTACTTCACTTTTTCCTGAGCCTACTAACTGTCCCATTCTTCATCCCGAGTTCTATATGCAACTAAATCCCAATGATGGTTTGTTGTTTTAATTTGCCTCATTGCTTGCTGACTCTTATATTTGTTGTCTGCAATCCTGACATTTCCAGGGATTCTTATGATTCACATAACTGCCTGCAGATTCTTAAATTTGTGGTCTGTAATCCTGACATTTCCTTATCGTACTATGTGACCACCTTATAAGAATTGCTTTGTAATAACAGCATTTGTTATATCTATGTTAGTCTGCATTAAGTGTTCAGTTTTTTTCTCCTCGGGCATCTACTCAGTCAGACATACCCGGTTAACAAAGTCAAATAAATAAAATTAATTTTATGATTTAAAAGACTTAATTTTTCCAGCAAGTTTTAAGTCTACATTTAGAATCAAGAATATGGTTCTGGAGCCCACAGTTAAAGCATTTTGCATATGCTGTTTTTATATTTAATTGTACTGAAGTGTGTTATGTTTTACACAGTTATACACTAATGTTTTTTATTTGAACTTCACTTTTTAAATGAAAGATGTCAGCATGGAAACAAAGCCACAATATCAAAATGGCCAACAAAACAGTGCAATAATACATAAAAAAAAAACATAAACAAAATTAATTTTAAAAGATAATGTTTGTGATAACAGGAGGTACTGCTAGCTATGGCAGGAGAAGTAGGGCAGTGGATGTACAACAAATGCCAGAAAATCTAGCTGGAATTTTGTAAGGAATTATGTGTCATTTGTATATCAAACTGATTCGCACAGATGCTTGTGTTTAAAATGTATTTGTAAAGTCGTGTTAAAAATGTACCAACAGTCGGCCCTGACTGTACTCTAACTGAATTAAATGTGCATGTTTTAACTGAAGGTGATGGAAGAGAAGATGATAATCTCAGTCCCAGTTAACTTTGAAAAATAGTTGAAATTAAATTGGCCATAGAGATTGTATCTTACAGTTCTGTATTAGGAAGCCTTCTTTACTGTCTCTAGCAGGGGCTTATCACCACTCTGGAAGAGTAGACATTTGAAATTGTTTTATGACTTCCAGGAACTGCATCATATCCAAGCAAAGCTATGCGTGTCTGGTAACACATAGGTGCTAAAATCCTGGCAGCTTATAGTCTGGTGATAATGTAGGAAACAGAGTCAGATGACCAGATGTGATGTCATTTTGTAAGCTATCCCAGAAATATTTAAATATTATATTGAGAAGTCTCTCAGTCATACTGAGCACTCGGTTTTAGAATCCCGACATAGAAGGATCCCTCACCTACTTCATCTTGCCTTGCTCTAGTACAGTGATGGTAAACATTTTGGGTTTGGCATGTCTAAAGCTCCTGGTACAAAATAATTCAGTGCACTTCACATGAGCAATGAATGCAAAAGAAGTGTCTTTGGTAACTCGGGTGTTAGTGATTGCTGACATGTCACCCAAAACATTGTGGCATATGTCATCTTTGACAAGCGTGTCACAGATTCGCCATCACTGCTCCAAATGAACCAGGGAATAGTAACTCTTTAGATTAGTCAGGAAAATATAGTGAGCTTAGTTAAGTATTGTTTTTCTGTATCTATGTGACTCTATTCATCTGTGTTATTTTAATATTTCCTGTGGTTGAAAGTCTGTTTACTGTAAACAGATATTTCATATTTTAATGTGCTTTTCCTATTTATTATTAAATATAAACTTTTCATTGTGGCTGGTCCTTTTTAGAAAATATTTAAGTTTTGAGAATATCTGCATATATTTATTTGATAATAACTCTGGCCACTCCTGAAAACCTGGCTGTTTGGTCAACATTACCATTTGTATTAGTATTAATTTCACTCAATATAACTGGATACCTTTTTAACAGCCTTATAGTAACCAACTGGTGTAGTAAATCTACCTTATAATCTGGCCAAAGTTGGTACAGCAGATAATCCGTGCCAGTCTTTCCCAGGTGTTTGTGTAAAAATTAAATCTCAGAGGGTGTGTGTGTGTCAGCTACTTGGGGCAGGGACATAAAGCACTGGTTTCAGAGAGAGTGGTGGAGGACTTGGCTTGTACACTCATCTGAGGACTTAACTCTGCTGATATGCAGTGGGGAGCCTTAATGGGGACCTGGGGAGAGACAGAGAAAGAGAGAAACCTAGACACTGGGCTGTGTGTGCTCCCAGTGTGTTCTTAAGGGAAACTGTGCTTGATGCAAAGGAGTCTGCATCTGGAAATACTGAGTGTCATCATCATCTTTTTTCAGCTGTTCCCATTAGGGGTCACCACAGCGAATCATCTGTTTACATTACTTTCTGTCCTCTGCATCTTGCTCTATCACACCAACCACCTGCATGTCCTCTCTCACCACATCCATAAACCTTATCTTAGGCCTTCCTCTTGTCCTGTTACCTGGTAGCTTCATCCTTAGCATCTTTTTCCCAATATACTCAGCATCCCTCCTCAGCACATGTCCAAACCAACGTAATTTTGCCTCTCTGGCTTTGTCTCCAAACCTTCCAACCTGGACTGACCCTCTAATATACTTATTCCTAATCCTGTCCACCCTTGTCACACCCAGTGCAAATCTTAACATCCTTAACTCTGCCACATCCAGCTCTAAATCCTACCTTTTTGTCAATGCCACCGTCTCCAACCCATATAACATAGCTGGTCTCACTACGCTCTTGTGGACCTTCCCTTTCACTCGTACTGGTACTAGTCTGTCACAAATCACTCCTGACACTCTTCTCCACCCAATCCATCCTGCCTGTACTCTCTTCTTCACCTCTCTTCCCCACTCACCATTACTCTGAACTACTGATCCCAAGTATTTAAACTCATCCACCTTTGCCACCTCTACTCCTTGCATCCTCACCATTCCTCTATCCTCCCTCTCATTCACACACATATATTCTGTCTTAGTCCTGCTGACCTTCATTCCTTTTCTCTCTAGAGCATATCTCCATCTCTCCAGGGTCTCCTCCACCTGTTCCCTACTGTCAATTACAGATCACAATGGCATCTGCAATCATCATAGGCCACGGGGACTCCTGTCTGATCTTGTCTATCAACCTGTCAATACTGAGTGTATCCATTTGTATTCCAAGTGAACATCTGTCTCCAGTGTCAATGGTGAGGATTCAGGCTCCTTGATTACTGGACCAAGTGGGGACGTCACATATTGGTGGCAGTGGTGGGATATTAAACTTCTTTAGCCTGCAGGCAGTTGTCTCTAAAGGTGGATGCACTCTGAAGCAGCCAAAAGTTAAACATTCAGAGTTTCATTTCACAACAGTTCTATTTATTTATTTTTTGTTAGTTTAGTTTAGTCAGGGAAAGCAGGCAAAAATGTCAGCAGAGAATTATAGCAAGCTGACAAAGAACCAGTTGGCCAAGGTGTGTGAAGCCAAAGGACTGGTGCATGCCAGACTCACTAAAGAGGAAATTATTTTACCCTTAGGAGCAGCTCAGACCAGTGAACAGAAAGATAACCAATCTGTTGATGAGAATTTGCAGCCCTCAGAAACAGGACAGTTCACTTTTCCTCAGAGGACTTAAATATCCATCTGGAGTTACAGAGACTTGAACTGGAGGCCAAATGCTTGGAGTTAGAATCAGCTGAGAGACTGCAGCATTTGGAGGCTGAAGAAAAAGGAGAAACAGGTATAATTAACATACTGCGGCATTTGGAGGATGAAGAAAATGAGAAGCAGTGTGAATATGACAGGAAGATGCTGACTCTTCACCAGTGTCATGGAGGTAATGGGGAAAGGAGTAACCAAACCCCAGAAGCAATAAAGGTCAGTACATTTCTTCCACAATTTAGAGAGGGTGATAATTTTGATAGTTTTATTCAATATATTTGAAAGGGTATGTAAACAGTATACTGTTGACCACAGGCTCTGGGTACGGTTCCTGACCCCCTTACTGTATGATAAAGTTGTAACTGCTGTTTCTAAATTGTCTGATATTTATTAAAAGTAAAATGTTGTTACTTGAATGTTTTAAGTTAACACTTGAAGCTTACAGAAAAAGTTTCATGAGCATAGACAAAAAGCAGATGAAAGTGTGTATGTGTGAATACATTGCTCACTTGAGCACTTATTTTCATAGGTGGGTGAGCGGGAGTCAGGTCACCACTTTTGAAGGGTTGGCAGAACTTTTGGTGAGGGAAGAAGCCCTTATCACTTTGCCTGAGGACAGGAGAATCTGCTTGGCAGACCAAAAATGTAACTATGCAGATGAGTTGGGGAAAAAAGGGGATCTCTACTTAACAAGCAGGGCATCACAGCATAAGAATGGGATACCCAGTGCTGCACAAGGATTTAAGGGAACCCATGGTGGGCAGCCTAAACCACCCCAACAGAGTCCACCAGTAACAGGGGAAGCCACTAGTTCAGGTTCATGGCTAGGATCAAGGGTTAAATACTTTAAATGTAACCAGTGGGGTCATGTATCATACAGATGTCCATGAAGGCAAGATGGGGAACAACAGGAGGGGACGAGCAAGTGGGAATAACAGTATACCAGTGTTAAGTTGTCTGGAGACAACAAGGGTACCATACTATCATAACAGGTTATATCCCATCTTAGTGGATGGAAAACAAGCCACTGCTAAGAGGATGGAACTCGCAGTGAAAGTCTACCATGCTTGGCATATGAAAATGTTAGGAAGCAGGCTGCTCTTAGGGCCCAATGTGTGTGCCTTCCTGACATTCCTCATTGTCTACCCAGCTGAAAATGTGATGTTAGCATGCTGGGATAGGACTATAGGGCTAAGGACTGTTGACTTGAGAGGCTACACATGATGGCTCCTGGCGCCATGTCCCATGTTTCCCCATCAGATCCTTCATTACTCCAATTATTATTAATGTGCAGCATAAGACTGTTTCCCAGAGAAGTGTGGGGGCCCAGCTGATACTAGGGCAATTTTTTACTTATTTATTTTAACATTTGTTTACTAGGAAAGTCCAACTTTGACAAGAGCCTATTTTCAGTGGAGGCCCAGGGAGAAATGTTCCAGATGCTGGTCTTTAGAATGTGGGTGGAAACCGGAGCACCTGGAGGAAACCTACGCAAATGCAAGAAGGACATACAGACTTTACGTAGAAGGCACTTCAGCCGAGAATTGAACTGGAGAACCTCTTTCTGTGAGGTAACAATGCTAACCACTGCACCACTGCATTGTGGGCAGTGTGCTACAAGCAGCATAGGAATCTAGGCATGAACAGGCGGGGGGTATAAAATACACTGCATCACATTTTAAGTCACGGCACAGAATCTGATTAGCATCATACCCAATTCAGATAAACACCATAGGTGGCTTGTCCAGGTTTTCACTGCCTGTGTTCATATTCTGCCACAAAGGTTTATAGGTTCATAGGCAGGTACTAGGCTATTGGCCCTAGGGCCTATACAAGCCTAGCCAAAAAGGTACCCTGGCTTTCGCCACCCAAGAAAATTATTCTCCTGTGCCCCTGTCAAGCAGAACCACAGAAGTGATCCCTGGGGTGAATTTCCTATTACCCATCCAATCATCAAGATTTTTCTTGAAGAGTGCTAATGAGGAGCTCTGTTTGATATAGATAGGTAGTCTGTTCCAGAGTATGGGAAGTCTCTGGGATAGGAATCTATCCCTCCAGCTTGTTCTGTTTATTGTGGTGACAAGGTTTAGGTCCCTAGAGCATGTAGCTCGGAGGGATTGGGATTTCTTTAAGTGGAGCATGTCCAACAGCTCTGGGTTTGACATAGCTTTGTATGTTAGGCAGAGATTGCCCCTGAGTAGGCGATATGCGACAGAGTAAACCTGGAGTTTTTTGAGACGGTCTGCATAAGGCATCTGTTTGAGGCCAGTAATCCTCTTTGTGAGGTATTTTTGCGGCCTTTCCAGTTGTTGTAGATGTTGTGAGATACATACCGAAAGGGGCGTTGTACTCTATAATGGGTCTAATGAGTGATGAGTAGAGGGGAACAATGACCTCTTTTTTTCTGGATGAGAAACCTTTTGTGATGAGGTGTGCCATGTAGAAGGATTTCCTGACCACTGTGGCGATGATTATCAAAGGAGAGACTACTGTCCACCTGTGTCCCAAGGTCTCTTATCACACTTTCGGTGTTAAGTAGGACTACCGCCTATGTGGTAATTCATGTGTACAGAGTTTTTACCAAAGGAGATGACAATGCACTTTTTGGCATTGAGCTTGAGACCATGTATTTGACACCAGGCATCTGTCTCAGTGAGGCCCTTTTGTAGGATGTCCACATCGTTAGGAGTTTTGATTATGGCTCCTAGTTTGCAGTCATCTGCGAATTTAGTTAGCCAAAGACCTTCTGTGTTAGCCTGTACTTCAGAGAAGTAGATACCAAACAGGAGAGGACCCAGGACTGAACCCTGTGGTACTCCACTTGTCTGAAGTTTGATTTGGGGTCTGCAACTTTCACAGTGTGGGTTCTGTCAGTAAGCCAGTTGGCAACCCATCTTGTGACATAGGGATTTATACCTAGTTTAGTGAGTTTATCTATAATTCCAGAGTGGGGGGTGGTGTCGAACACCTTGGGGAGATCTAGATAGGCTGTGTGAACCACCTTACCCTCATCTATGGCTTTGGTGACTACTTCAAAGAAGTCTATCAGGTTTAGGAAACATGATCTGCCTTTTACAAACCCAAACTGTGTGGGGTCCAGAGTTTGGAGATCTCAAATGTCTTTGTTTATGAGTTCCATGATGATATGTTCCATGGCCTTGCAGACCAGGCTCATCAGGCTAATGGGGCGGTAGTTCCCAGGGTCTGTTGTGCCCCCCCCCCTTTTGTGGAGTTCATTCTGTAGTTCATGTAGAAGGCAGCCTGGGATGTTGTCAGGTCCCATGGATGTTGTGTTCTTGGCTTTGGAGAGTGAGGTTTTTACCTGTGCAGCCATGATTACAGGAACTTTACATTCTTCCAGTATAAAGATGGGCCCTTTAGGGGGTGAGAGGGGGTAAAGTTAGCACTGAACCTATCTGCCAGGATGTTGGCAATATCAGTTGGCTCTGTATATTTAGTGTCATTGTGCTGTAACTCAGGGCAGATCTGAATGTTGCCATTGAGATTCTTGACATAGCTATAGAATGCTTTGTGGTTGTCTTTAGAATCCGTGCCAATTTTGTTTTCATAACTAGCTTTGGAGGATTTTATGAGGGATCTCAGCTTCTTACTGAGGCTGACCAGGGAGTTCCTCCAATCGTGGGATTTTACTCTTTTTTGCAACAGTTTCTTTTTTCTGTTGTAGAGTTTGTTTATGGCAGACGACCACCAGATTGGCTTCTTTTTTTTGGAGGATAGCATCTTGGTTCTGTTAGGGATAGCACAATCCATGCACTCGTGTAAGTGCATATAAAGTGCATTTGTGTAGGATTCAGCAGTCATACCTCTATTGTCCATCTGCATGGGTGTCGTGAAGTTTGCCACTTCTGTCTTAAGAAGCGTGAAGTTGGCTTTGGAGAAATTTTTTACAGTTGTTTTCCTAATGGGGGGTGGGAGCAGGACGTTCCATTATTTGTTTTGATTTGCATATACATCCCATGATTCAGGCTGGCCTTATGGTACAGAGGAATCATTCTCATCCACAGTACACATGACCTGGTTCAGTTAGCACGCCAGGCACAGGAAGGTCATTAGAGGGAGAGGAGAGCACTGAGCAGTAAGGTACGCATTTCACTGGCCTGGAAAGCTTTCAAGAATGACAAACAAGGAGTAAACTTCAGCAAATGCTCACAACAGGATCTGAACATATCAGCCACACTGGCATCATTGCACAGTAGAAGTAGAGGAAGTAAAATCCTTCCCAGTTTAGCAGGGTGGCACCATACTGAAACACCCTTACCTCTTTCCTTCTCCTAATTCCAAAGAAAATGTTGTTTTCTTGATAAAGGCCCTTGCCCAAGAGGAAAGTGGTTTGATAGTTAGGAATGCAGGTAAACAGTATGAATATGGTCAATATGATACCGTTGATAGTCTGCAACTGGAATGTGAATATGGGTATGCACCTGCATGCCAGTGTAAATAAGTAAATAAAATAATGCTCACATCCCATGGTTCAGAGTATTTTTGAAGCAGAATTTGGAAAATACTGTATTCTGACTGCTTAGGTTCCACTTTAGCTGTGTATTTTCTGAGTAGCCACTCAGAAAATGACCCTGCAGAAGTGACTTTATGCTGGCAACCAAGAAGCACAACACATTATGGAAACTTACCTCTCATTCCTAGGAAGCATACCGATAGTAAAAGGAGATCTGGAAAGCATGCAATAAGCAATTAATAGTAACAACAAACAATTAGCAGTTTAACCCCTTTGCAACCTCTCAGAAAAGACAAACAAAAGTTACTGAGGTACAGCAGTTACCTCTAGTCACTTTTACACTATGCAGATCATGTGTCACAATCACTGGAAAGGTATGTGCATATCAGCTGTCCTGTGAAAGCCCATCTCACTCATTCTGTGGCCCTTTTTTGCAGCCACCAACCCACTGCATTCTATAGGATTTTCCACAGTCTCCTACATTCTCTTCACCGTTTCACTGTAGTAAAAGGTGAAGAATGCAGTGAAGCACACATGTTGAGTAATGTGAAAAAATATGTACTTTCAGAAATGCAACAGTTGACTTCATACATAGTTTTGGAGCAACAAAGAGCTGTTTTTGCTGCTGGGCTAAAAACAAGAAAAGGAATTTCTATGTACTGGATGAAAAATTATGCAATACATGGGAAAGGAATACTGGATCAATACAATACTCATTGCCAATAACCAGTTTACTGTGGAGTACGGCACTCTGGATTTAATATTAAAGTATGGATAAAGAACAAAATATTTTATTATTTTCATTTTTTTTTAACATACATAATGACCGATACATGTCTGGTAAATTATCTTCCTAGGACTTTATTAAATGATATCGTTGACAGCAACAAAACAGAAACCTCAGAATACTGACATGACCCTTCTTCCCGCACTTTTCAGGAAGCTCTGCTGTAGGCTGTAAATGGAATGCAGACAGTTGCATTTAACAATTTAGCCTGTTTTCTGAGTAAACAGGCATGCTGATACATGCAAAGGATCCTATGTGTGAATGAAAATCATATTTTGTACAGTTCTACAACAGAAATTATAGTTAAAAGTTTTAGTCAACATAATATCAACCTCTATTAATTACTTTACAAATGTAGCTGTATATGCTTACCGCCAGTACCATTAGAGTGCATTCACAGGAACCAAATAAAAGCTGAACAGAGAAGCTGAAACCTTTATGCAAACAGTGTGCCACAACGGAAATAACAGAAAACTGTTCTTCGCTACAGTACCCAGTAAATGCATGCACTTCCACCCTCACCCACCCTCTCCTTCATGCTACATCTGAATACTGGTGTTATGGCATAGTGCCTGCATGTCACCATGACACTGCAAAAATATGAACTTTCACTGTAACTCTTTTCCTCTTGCTTCATAAACTAGCTGCAAAAAATGAAACAAGATATTTCTCAATGTATTCTTGTCACCCAGAAAATATTTTTAAGAAATCATATTACTACACTGCACAGCTCTACAACTGTCTAAATGTAAATAATGTAATAATTGTACACTACCTTCCATAGTATTATAAATATTTTCTACGGCAGCAGGAAACTGAGGTCAAAACAAGGACGTACTTGAAAATCAAGTTCTGTCACTGAAAGCAATAAAGTGTTAGAGATAGTGGTGGCAGTGTATGAACACAGATCATAAATGAGCTTTATGTTTATTTGCATTTTTTACTGGGAGAGTCTGACTAAGCTAGAACCCCTTTTTAACTAGGGCTTGGAGAGAAAAGCTGCACTGAATACACTCAAGTTACACAAATATTACACTGGATGTTTATGTTATAAGTCAATTAAGAAGAATAAATTACTAATATAAATATAAGAATGCAAATTTACAGAACAAGCCTATCAAAAACACAACACTGCAGATTTCAAGACACAGTAGAAGAAATTACAAATCAAGAACAGGGAATCAAAAACTAAATGTTGCAAACATTTTCAAAGCACAGAAGTTCGAGTACTTACATTACAATATATACAGAGATTGGGTGACTGAAGTCAGCTTTGTGTTATAAACAGAAATTGATAGGAAATCATGTGATATTCTCTAAATAAAAGCAAAACAAAGAGGGAAGAAAATATTGTTTTTCTTTTATTTTGCTCTACGAACCCCTGTTTGAGAGAGAGAGAGAGAGAGAGAGAGAGAGAGACAGAGACAGAGAGAGACAGAGACAGAGAGCGAGAGAGCGAGAGCTTGGGAGACAGAGAGCGAGAGAGCGAGAGCTTGGGAGACAGAGAGCGAGA